>NW_010536839.1:15887-25137 GCF_000687285.1 Phaethon lepturus | reverse complement strand
GCCTTCCGGCTGAAGCTGAGCATGACAGAGCTGCGTGTTGCAGAGCACAGAGCATGGGAGAGCAAGGCTGGTGCCTGACAGCACAGCTCGTGCAGTCCCATAACTGTTTTTTTCAGTTTTCTTCACATTTTTTTTCCAACAATCACCCAGAATACGTGAACTAACCTCACTAGTGTCCACACTTTTGCCACTGTGGAGCAAGGCAAAGTGAGTGTATCTCTTCTTGGTGCAGTAACTTTCTGTGGCCCAAATGTACATTTATGACGTTGACCTAATTGTTGTGTTAGGTATGACATATGTTGAAACATTGCTCTAAGTTAATGGCAAAGTTCCTACAAGCTTCGGTGACACAGAATTCAGCCCCAGGTTTTAATACCTTGTGGTGTCCACATGTTCTCATTTTAATGTCTGTAACCGTATATGCTTAAGATACTTATCTAGATCTCCTGGGCGTACCACAGGGGAAGAATCCATGTAATAGGTTTTTCCGTGACAATTCCTTCATATTCCTTGGCAATCCCAACTCTGCAAACAGTTTGTGTCTTTTTTAGCTTATTTAATGAAGCGTTCAGGGACTTTTGATGTTGCTGCAACACATATTTAGATAATCACTGAAGAATGCTTTGGTTCCTCCCATGTCTTGTGCTGTGTGTGACTGCATCCCCTGCCCAGGCAATTCTGTAGTGCACCATGCTGTAAATCAGGCTGCAAGAAGTAAAGGCATTGCTTTTAAACAAAGAACAGACAGACACATTTTTTGGAAAAAGACGATAATGTTCTGAATTAGTACTTACTCTCCTGTAACCTGGATGCTTAGGTCAGAGATGTTGCTCTATGCTTTACATTTTATCTATACAGTGTCCAGATGGCATTTCTTATGCATATGCACACATATATAATGTGCGTGTGCAGTTGCTTTATTGCAGAAAACAGGGAACAATAGCATTCAGAACACTTCAAAGCAATTTCCCACATCAGACAAAAAAATCAGACCAGCTACATTTAAAAAAACAACCATTTACAGTAAACAAACCTGAACTGACCTTGCATTCCCTCAGTGCCGACACTTGGGAAGTTTGGAAGAGGGCTGGCTCAGAACATGGCAGTCTTTTGTATCTACAGCTGCTTTTATTTTTGCTCTACTACTTGTTCCTGTACCTTACCTGTACCTCACATTTAAATGTGAGTGTGTAGGGAGGAATTTTCAGTGCCTGGAAAAGGTGTCATAGCTTGATTCCTCACTCCTTTTCCTTTAATGTTGAATAGCATTATGCGCATGGGATTAGTGGACCAGATTGTTGGCTCTACAAAGTTTTGTTCTTCTCAGCTGTTTCTGGAACAAAAATAATATTTCCTCCTTGGTTCTCCAGAGCATGAGCTGATGTGGCATGAAACATCTTCTGTAGAGTAGCCCAAATGTTGCTCTGTTGTATGGTTGTAGTCATCTCCTAGCGACCGCTGCCCTAGCCAAGGGTGAGGCTGAGCCCTGTTCTCCATTTCTGTCTGTCTGATGCGGCAGCATGTTTAGCAACAGTCAAGCACGACCTTTCTGAAGGGGTAGGTTGGGCTAGACCTGAGAGTTAAAGTTAACGTGTGGTATGTTCTGCTTCTTTTCCAGATGAAAATGAATGTCTCAGTGCACACATTTGTGGAGGAGCATCTTGCCACAATACTTTGGGAAGCTATAAATGTATGTGCCCTACCGGATTTCAGTATGAACAGTTTAGTGGAGGTTGCCAAGATATCAATGAATGCGGTTCTGCACAAGCCCCATGCAGTTACGGTTGTTCAAATACTGAAGGTGGCTATGTCTGTGGATGTCCACCTGGTTACTTCAGAATAGGACAAGGGTAAGGGATTCTCATTTTAAACTAACAGACATCAAGGGGACATAATCTGCTCCTTTCTCTGTAGTGTGAAGCAGCAGAACTGGGGGGATTGTCACCAGTGAAAGAGGGATAGGATTGTGGAGGTGCTCACGAGTTTAGCACCTGCTGATTTTGGACATGAGGGAGGGGAAAGGTAACCAAGGGAAGGGGGCAATGTGGTTTTAACGCTTAATGAAATTTGGTCAGGGCTGCCGGGTTCAATCATCTCTTTTAAGCTACTGCTTTCACCTCTCTCCTGCACACCCCAGCAGTTAGCCAAGCTGTCTGAGCTTGCCACTTGGGAGCTCACAACCCTCGCTGTGATTTGTGGTGTTATCACTTGTCTTTAAAAAAAACAAACAAACAAACAAACAAAAAAAAAACGGACCCCCCACCATCTCCAAAGACAAATGATATACAAGTGGCTTTACCCACTGGTTGGAATAACAATTCTTTATGCTGATACCTTCTTTTATGTTCCATATTCTTCTGTGTTCCAAATGAACCGTTCTTTGAATAAATGTCTGCTTTCTCAAGCAAAAGAATTTTCACTTGCCCCAGTGCGAGTGTTAGGGCTGTGCATCATGCAGGACCAAGCAACTCAAATGGAAAACAGAAAGATTGCGGCTTAAATTTTAGAAGTGACTAAAAGCTTTAGCATACATTATGAAAGACCTCACTTCTCAGATTTTTCAGCAGTTTCTGAAAGTTGGTCTCTTCTAATGTGTTCCAAGTTGCGTGAGAGAAATTACTAACAACTTCTCAGAGCTTAAGCTTGTGTTTTTTAAACTGTTAAATATTGGCAGGTCTCTCTTAGGCAAAGCCTCATGGAGCCAGGTTCTTGAAATCAGAGGTAGCTGCATTGTGATTCAGTGAGAATTTTGCCTATTGACTTCAGCAGAAATTTTTCCTAGGAAATGAGTGCAGCATAATTGCCTTATTATTTGTATTCACAGCCCCCCAAATTCAGCTTCTGATAAGATCTATGTCTCACTGGAATTAATTTTTAATTTCTTCCTTCCTCAGACACTGTGTTTCTGGAGTGGGGCTAGGCAAAGGTCAAGGACAAGAGCTGTCACTCAGTGGAGAAGTAGATGACAACTCCCTCTCTCCAGAAGCTTGTTATGAATGTAAAATCAATGGCTATCCCAAGAGAGGAAGGAAGCGCAGAAGCACTAATGAAACTGCAAATGAAGCAGAGGTAATTGACTCTTTTTGGGGGAAAGGATTTGCAGTTGTTTTATGAAAGTCAGTTCAGAAGGACATGTGCCAAGAGACAAGCCCACAGGAAAAAATACCTGCATGTCAAGTAGTCTGGCAGGGGAACTTTCTCAAGTTGTTCACTGTCATTAGGCTCTGAAGCCCCTGCATACCTAACATCTGTCGCATCAAACACTAAAATAAATGCCCACCCAGCTGTCTAGGGAGCACCCCACTCACCAGCAAAGCAGGCTTTTGATGTCAGAGGACAGTGGGTACGTAAAACATATGTGTGATCGTGTGGCCAGAAAGGCAGGACACGTTGGTCGGTGTGGATGTGGACCCTGCCAAGCAGCGCCAAATTGTGTGTCTGGGCTGGAGCCCTCTCCGAAGCAAACACAGAGCTCTGGACGCAAACACCTCATGTGGAGGGAGTCCAGGGCTGCAGCCCTTCCTGGGGCTTGTCCAGACCCTTGCAGTCAGTCACCCAGGTTGCCATCCTGGGTCTGAGGCTGCCGGCGAGACCATGCACGGTGCTTACCACCGGCCCAGGGGCAGAACAGGAGGCACAGCTTCGTTTGTCATTGCTAAGAAGTCGCTGGGGACAGAGGCTGGTTTCTGTTTCCCTCCGAGTGGGGTAATGGTGTCAGTGAAACACTTGTCACCTGTTGTGATGCTCACACAACTCTCCTTCCTAGCTGTTGCTATTGGCATTTTTTATTAACCAAGCATTAATAAGTGGTTTCAGCACTTATATTTACATAAAAACTGTTCTGCTGTGTGACAAGTCTTGTCTTTACACAAAAGATAGGCATCTATTTTCACTTATCCTTGGGGGAGATATTTTCCTTTAGTCCTTAGCAAACGTTTTTCAAAAAAGCACTAAGGTCAGTCCATCACCAAATTCCCTCTGCCGCAGTTGCTTCTGAATTGGTTGCAACAGTGAGACACAATGGGATGGAGGTGGTTGTAATTCCATTCGTTCTTCAGCTGGGCTTCCAGCACCACACCACCCAGTATGAGTGCAGCAGTCGTGGTAGAAGCGTGATCCTATAATGTTTAATGTTACCGCAGCCCCTTTTGCGCAAAATTCAAACTCCTTCCATTACCTGGGGAGTCCCACATTGGCTTATTTCAACTTCTTGTAATGCAAAGTCAGAATTGCCCAGTCTGGTCATCCAATCCAATGTCCAGCACAAGTCACTGGATTTAAAGCTTACTGTTGACATTAATTATATACAGACTTCAGCAAACTGTAAACAGCTTGAAGAAGAAGTGTCACCAAGTTTGACTTCTCACTTCTTCATCCAGTCTAAAATGACAGTGATGTTACAGGTGAAGGGATCTGCTCTGACCTGGCCAAAGAACCAGCAGGTCACGGCAGGTCTCTAGACTGTGCAGGTATTTGTCACTCAGCGGAAAGTATGTGTCTGGGTGTGCAAACATGTGTGTTGCATTCTAAATATAGCCAAGAGACACTGAACGCTCTTGTAAAATGTTCCCACACTGTCGCTACCCTGAGCTAAACGTCACCTGTGCTCTCTGCTCACGTACACGTGCCAAAGAGCTTGCTTTTCCATGTGCAAATACAGGGGATTCAGGAGTGTGTTAGCTGTTTCTGTTAGTCACTCAGCGCATGGCGCTCTGCTAATACGGGAAGACAGGAAGTGCTTTTGCCCAGAAGAGTGTGGACATCTGATTTTGGGCAGAGTGGGGCCGTAAACTGCGTTTCCTCAGCATGTTTCAGTACACCCTCTGGTTAGTGCTGGATTGGTCTCAGAGGTGACGTAGAGCTTCCCTTGCTTTCCACATGAAAATGTGCTGTCTGAAACGTTACCGTTGTGCCGCTGCCGCGTGACTCATGCAGAGGGGACTCGCGGGGAGCCCAGTTGCCATTACTCGGAGGCAAGGGGCGATGCTGCTTTTCCAGCACCCGCTGCGCCTGCCAGCCACCCCAGCTCTACACCCAAACAAAGTGAATCTTGCAAAGCAGAAAACTCCCACCTAAATGATGTGCCCCTCCCTAGACCCTGCTCTGCTCTGCACGCCGTTGCTCACGTTAGCTTGTGGCTCCCCTGATGGAGAGGAGTGTGCCTTTGCTGCTCCCTTTGTAAGAGACTCGTAGCAGACTCCAAGCACAGAGAGGCTTTGTCAGGCAGCGAGACCCACATGCAGAAACTTCCAGTGCATGTCTCAGGCTGCCCTCACCCACGCAGTGACAGTGACAAAGAGTGTGCTTTATCCTGACATGTCCTAGGCCCATAGTAGTGGATTTGACAGCTGATATCACAGAACCTCCTTTTAAAAAATATTTAATTAATAATGAATGAGCTGGGTAAGCAATACATAGACATAGGTGCATATGAAACGCTCTGTGACAAAGCCAGCTAACGTTGTTTGTTCTTGTGCAGCATCAGCAAGAACTGGAGCCGCCAATCAGTCTCGCCAGCTGGGATGTTGAGAAAGCAGCAGTCTTCTCCATCAACATCTCGGATCTCAGTAACAAAGATCGCATCCTAGAACTGCTTCCTGCCCTCACAACACTGACAAACCACAACCGATATTTAATTGACTCCGGAAATGAAGATGGTTTCTTTAGAATCAATAAGAAGGACGGGATAAGTTACCTTCATTTCACAAAGAAGAAGCCAGTGCCTGGAAACTATTCATTACAAATCAGTAGTATTCCACTCTATAAAAAGAAGGAACTTAACCAGCTTGAAGAGAAACATGACAAAGACTACCTCAGTGGTGAGCTGGGAGATAACCTGAAAATGAAAATTCAGATATTGCTTCATTAATTCATCAACCAAAGACCAAATAATTAAACCAAAGATAGATAGGTAGGACTGAATATTCCTCCCAATCAGATTCTCCATATCATAGGTACAGTCTTCCATGAGTACATTTGTATGAACGAGCACTATTACATTATTACATAAACAAGGTACAGGATGAATACCGTAGCTGAAAACAACCACTTTCTCAGGCTTTTAAGTGTAGCTGAGCTACCTTGATATGTTGAATCTTGAAAACTGGGACTTTTATCATTGGAAGTTGGCCACTGATGCTGAGACACGTCATCATGTCAGCAGAGGTACAAGAATGTGCTCTCAACTGATGGACAGCTCTATTTTTGTAATTCTTAAACTTCGCTTCTCCAACTACAACTTACTAGGTCAGCCATTTATGATATCCATTTGGTGCTAGTAAATTTTCAACCTAGATTTATAAATGCACTGTAATATTTACACAACTTAGAAGCCAAAATTGCCATTATTCAGTCTAAATACTTCAATCAACCAAAGTTAGCTCAGTAGTTTATCTCAGTTATGCCTATAATACATTACATGTAAATTAAGTGTGTGTATACTGTAATCATGCTATTTTTATCAATGAAGCATTTGTAAACTAGATTAATAATACCCTTAATGTGAGGGTTTGTAATGGTGCTTATAAGACCAACTACTTGTTAACTGTATACACAAACCTGATGATAAAGTTTCTGTGACTTGCCAAAATGCACTGAGGTCAGTAGGGACCATTAAACATTCTCAAAAGTCAGATGACAATCAGTGCCATCCTACACCATGACATTATGTAACGTGTCAGGAGTACCCATAGTCATTCATATCAACAAGGGCTCAATGTCATAAATGTCACAATAAAACAGTTTTTTTTTTAGTTTATTCTGTGGCCTTGTGTTCTTGCTACAAGTGTGACAAACTGAACTCTTACGTTTCAGGCATTGTTGGTAGGGTTGGTTGTATATCTGTGTGCACAGGTGATTTCTTCTTGAAGGCGTGCTGCTGCCACGTGCTCATTCTTCATGCAAAGGAAGAACGGAAGAAACACAGAAACCTTCAAAATATCAACAGCAGTGGACCTCTGCCAAATTATTATGTGGCTCCAGAAAGCAAGTTAGAACATTTCCAATGACTTGACCTGAATAACCCTGTCGATAAGTAACTTTGATAGCCAAAACATGCAGAAGTGGATGTGTAAATCATTCTACAGAAAACACATTTAATTAATTTGAAAACTCTTGTTTGCTAAAACTGCCTTGACCTAAGATATTCCACTCTTTTACCCCCACTTCAACAGCTATTGTCAAATAATCTGACAACAAAGGGATAATCCAGTACCAAAAGCCGTCACAAGTTATAGCTGGGTTTTAATAGAAATGAATTATTTGATGATGTGGGTGTTCTTGTATACGCAAGTGCTGTGGTGTACCTTTTAGCAGCAGCAGAACATTGTACTGAGGTGCGACACTATAAAACCTGGAAGAAAAAATGAAGCAAGTGGTGTTGCCGAAACTGCTGGTTGGACAGCACTGTAGTTGATAGAGGGAACATATATTGAGCTATAATAGCTTTGGAAGGGAAATGTACTGTAATAATTCACCCCAAATTGTATTACTTTCTGTAATTAGATTTCAGCTCTCTTTGATTTTTCTGCATAACAAATATGACTATATAAAAAGAGACTTGTGCACAGGGTTACTTCGATATTTTTAATAGACTATGTCTGGATTTTATTTATTAGTGTGCCAAAATGTTGAACAGTGTATTTTTTCCACATGTTGCGTAACTATGGTGAAATCAGAACTTTACAGTTGTAAATGGCACTCTTACTTCAGCAGGTTGGGAGTGATTTTTCGTGCCAGTGGCAGCGTGCAAGATCGTGTGGTTTATAGTTAAGTGTACAGTTTGAGTATTTTCCCTCCAGCCCTTAGACACTGAGAAGAGTGATTTCAGAAAGAGCTGTCAAAGACTCTGTCCAGAAGAGTCAGTTTAGCATTTAGGCTGCTGTTATAATAACACCTTATCATGCCAAAGGTGCCTTGATTGTTTTCCAGCAGCCCCAGCATTGCCTACACAGTTCTGCAAATCACCTTTGTTACGCTGCAGAAACAAGAACTCTTGACAGCATCTCTTTTAATGATTTAAAAATAGAAAGCCCAGTCTTGCTGTATAGATCTGCACATAAAAACCCATTTTCTTGTGCAATTATTCATCTGTCTCTTTGCAGCAGTGCCCTTTAACTGGTATGTCATTTTTGCCTGTCAGTTTTAGTTGCTGTATGTGTACAGTTATTTACATTAGTTTGAATTTCTGCAGTTTCCTTAGAGTCTCAGTGAAGCACAAAGGCATAATAACGTTGTGTGAGACCTGCAACTAAAAAGTGGTTTGTAACCTACAGTGTGATTTAACATAATTTCCTGTATTCGATTTGGCGGTGGGATCCCAGAATGACTCTAAACACTAGACAGACTGAAGTAGAGGTCGTTCTGAATGTGTATCCTTTTGCAATTAAAGGATATTTTTCAAATTCAAGGAAATGGTGAAATCTTTAATTCTGTGAAATAACTGTGTGGCTTCCCTCCACTGCGATTGTGCCTATGACTCAGCATACATGCATGCATGGATAATAAATACAATTTTTGGTTAACAGAGTTTAACAAAGGCAGCTTGTTATTGTACGTACCGAATCATTCTCTGGTTGTGTGTTGTAATAGTATCTTGTAAACTTGACAGCTGACGTGTATTTTGGCAGAACGTGACTGTTTCCACAGTCCCCCTTTTAAGCTGAGTTTCAAAGGACCCGAAGTGTTTGCTTTCTTACAGCAGGTCCCAACGGGTCATCCTCAGGTTTTCTCTAAGATAAATATTCTACGCTGTGATTCAAGTTCAGCTTTGTGCTTCTTTGGAAGAGCTAATCTGGTCAAGACTTCTCAGCGCAGACAGGCCTGAGCTGTTCGGAGAGCAGGACGCCATGGCTGTTGCCTAACGGCTTCCTACACCTTCCGGGGCCCGCGCTTGGCCCCCGCCAGTCTGCCGGCAGCACCACGACCGGTAAGTGCAGGACACGGCGGCCTGCGTCAGACCTGCCGCCCTAGGCCGAGCCGGGGTGGTGGCACTGGCAGCGCAAAAGCCGCCTCACCCCTTTTAAAAATTGACATTTGCTGTGAAGGAATTTTTAGGATTCCCCCTTTAAGCTGATGCTGTACCTGAACCACTAAAGCCTGGCAGTACTGCTGTGCATCTGATGATCAGGATTTCTGCCCAAATGAGCAAGGTTAACAGCTTGCTTTGCGCTGCAGTGCTGCTACTTTCCGAGTAGGCACCAGATGAGGAGACGGCTTCCCTTCCTTCAGCTTCGCTGCTGTGACAGGAAAA
>NW_010536839.1:15313-15537 GCF_000687285.1 Phaethon lepturus | reverse complement strand
CACCCTCTCCCCGGAGCAAGTCTTTAAGCTCTTCTGCTTTGGTTGGCTTCGCGCTTGCAGGAGTGGCCAGCAGCACAGGCCAAGGTACGATGTACAGCAGGTTAATCCAGTAGATGCAAGTTGGTAGTGTCTGACCAGCGTATTCGCCCAGAGTAAGCCCTCAAATTATCACAGTCTTGGCAGAATACTGCTCGGCTAAAACCCTTCTGTTCCAAAAATCCCAG
>NW_010536839.1:14875-15255 GCF_000687285.1 Phaethon lepturus | reverse complement strand
TGCCTGTGGCTTGAGCCTGTCAGGTGCCTGCAGGAACGTGTGCAGCGCCTGTGCGAGCTCCTGGGGCTACGGGGCTGTGCGGAGGGGCTCTGCCTGCAAACTGCGCACCGGCAGCAGGGTCCGGGGCGTCACGTTAGCCTGCGGGATCACGCTGGTTCTGGATCCTGCCAAAACTTAAGACAGGGTGAGCAGACAGCTGTAATTTGGGGCAAAATATGCCATCCCTTACACTAATGAAAATGCAAATGATTGCAGAAGTTGCAGTAGTAGCAAGAGAGAAAGAAAAGGGGAGGGGGGAGAATGCTGCCATTGTTCAGCGGCCCAAACACCCTGACGCACGGGGCTTCTGCTTCACTCGCAGATGCTGGTCCTGCGCCAGC
>NW_010536839.1:0-14789 GCF_000687285.1 Phaethon lepturus | reverse complement strand
CGCTGCTTTCAGAGCAGGCAGAGGCACTGCTGGTGCCGGGACGGTGGCGGTGGTCGGCAGCAGGGTCTGTGATGCTGCCACATTCAGTGCACACTTTGCCGAGGTCCTTGGTGCCCCCGGAGAGACTTCGAGAGCGATGCCTGGTCCCTCCGGAGTGGGCTGCGTGCTTTGGTTGGCCCGAAGATGAGACCATCTTCCTGTGCAGCAAAAAACCTTGAAGATGCTGATGACTTCAGCTCTGACAAATTCCAAGAATCTACTTCTGCTGTCCTTAAAACTTGCCAAATATTTCACACCCTTGTAACAAATGCTTTTGAGGAATATCACACCAGAGCCAACTCCTCCGTTATGAGCTTCCCATTGAGTTCAGCAGAGGAACCTCCGAGGCCAGAGAGGTCACCAAAGTGTTTTTGTATTTCAGGCTCTCTTTACTTCTAACACACCCCTGCGCTGCGCAGCGATGGCAGGAAGCGACCGTGGAGGCCGGGGCTGCCTGACCAGCGAGGATCGTTCTGGCAAAGCTGGGCTGCAGCCCCGTGTTGGTGCCGGCCAGTCCAGCGTGTGCCATTGCTGCTTGTCAGCGTACAGCTGAGTCCTCAGCCTGCTTGGGCACACGCTCGTGTGTACATGTAGAAACGTACATGTTTTTTTCTGAAGAGTCTAGACGGATAACTGTATCTCGGTGCTTCTAGGCTAAAGTCACACTGTGCTAAACCTTTGCTAAGTACCCAGGAAGGGCTTTTTCTCCTTCCCTCTCTTGGGCTGGACCCTTCCCTCGCACGCAGTGGCAGCGCAGGCCCAGCCCTCACCTCGGCTCGGCTCTCACATCTGCGGGTTGGTTTCTCTATGAGTTTTTCTACGGCTCCCAAGGCTCTAGGATGCGAGTGCCATGCAGACACGTGCGCTGAGCCTCCCTACACCCTTGTGAGGTCAGGTTGTGTTTGTCATGCTTGTTTTACAGGGCTGGAACCGACAACCAGATATTTTGGTTTGGGAGAGCCCACGGGCCATGGCCGCTCTGCCAGGAGCAGCCCCCAAGTACCGAGGTGTCCCTGGAGAGGACAAGGAGCCACATGGGCTCATCGGCCACGACAGCGCCGGCAGGCATGAGGCCATGGGAAGTGCCCCTCTGCACTAAAACGCGTGCCGGACAGAGCCTGGTGGAGCCCTGGCTGCTCCCCGCACTCTTCAGAGAGCTGGGGGCACGGCACCACGCCCTAGCACTCATCCCCGGGGGTGGCTGTCCCTAGGTACCTACAGGATGCTGCCACCACAGATGCAGCAGCATCAGTTTAAAAAAAAATAAAAATAAAACAAATAGAGTGACAGTCCCCAGCAGTTTTCTGCTGGAAAAAAAGATTTTGGGTAAGTATCCAGGTCAGCAGGCTGCGTGGAGATAATGAAAAGCGACACTGTTGGTGAGCAAGACCTGGGCTCTGCCAGCTTCCCCCGGCTCGTCTCTGAGGCTGCTGGATGAACCAGCCAGGAAAACAGGGCTACCACTTAGTTTTCTTTGGAGGTTGATTCTTTATTCCTATCATTCTTGTGTGAGGTGCTTCAGGGTGATCTTTTTTGTGTGTGTCTGTGACAACCCGGGAGAAATTTTTTTTAAGCAGCCCGTGCAGGACCGAGTGTGACTGTAGCTCTAGTGCAGTACATTATTCAGCCAGTAAGCTCGGACAGGTAGGAAAGCTGTCTGGACTTTCTCACTTCGCAGTGTTGTGTGTATGCTTGCAGGTCTGTATAAATGTGTTGTTATTGTAATCATAATAAATACTAGAGCCGTGAGAAATGTCTGTAACCAAACCCAAACCAGGTGAAACTCCCCTGGTTTTGGGTTTCATTACAAACTCAAGACTCAGGCCAGGTTTGTCGAGGTTCGTGAACCTCTCTCTGAAGCTGGGCTCAGTTTCAAGCAATCCTGGACCAAGTTTCAGGCAAATCTGGGCCAAGTCTTGAGTAAATTTGGAACAAATTTTAGGTGAATAAGAGATGATTTATGATTTTAGGTTGAAACCATACAAACCATGGACTCTTTGCTTGGTTTCAACCCGTAACCAGGAAATCTTGGCACTTTGGCTGAGTTTCACTTTGATTTTGAATTTTGACCGTAAAAACAAAACAACCAGAGCAAAGAGGTGAGTCCCGAGAGCAAACCACACAGAAACTGGTTCACAGGGTGGGAGCCCAAAGCCCCGCACTGCACTGAGCACACGCCTGTGATGCTGCACCAGCAGCAGGGGGGCTGTCCCCCACCGCAGGTGCCGCCGTGCAGGTCCAGCCAGCGGTCTGACATGGCTTGTGCTGCCCCAGTAAATCCTCCAAATAATTAAGCCTTCCCCAAACTCCTAGTTTGAAGTTGCATGTGCAACTTCCAAGCCTGGGGTGCACTGTCTTTAGGTTTGGCTTATGCAACAGAGATCCAGTCCATACTGCATGTTTGCATTTTGAGGGGTAAAGGCATCTACACAAGGGAACAAGGCCCATGGTCCTCATCCCCATATTGCATTTAAACGTGGCTCACATCCAAGCACATGGTGGGAAATGGACTTTCCACCTGAATTGCTGAGATTCCGAGTGACGTGGTGCCATTCTCCAGCCTAGAGGTGCCCAACAGGGTTACAGGTCTCGGCTTGCCAGTGCTGCCAGCTCTGCCATGGCACAGATACCTTAAAGATGGAAAAGAGCTGAAAACACTTCTCATGCAGATTTCTTTGGATTCATTCAGGCACTTTAAAGGGATCTCCAGACATAACCTTGTCTTTTTAAATAAAAAAATATATAACATCATTAAAGCCCTGGATCATGAGATCCGTTTTGCGCCAAACATAAACTGTAGATGGAAAATATTTGAGCAGGAGCTGGCTTCAGCTACCTGGCAAAATATGAACAGCTGAACTGGGAATATAAGTGCTGAGTCCAGGGAAGGTGATAGCACAAGTTGCTGCTGCTTTGAGAAACACATGATAGGAGGGATGGGCAGGAAGAGAGGAGGAAGGTGCCAGCACAGAGCAGACGAGGAATATGAAGGGAACCGCACTGTCAGTCTGTATTCACATCAGTGCAAAGCTGAAACAACAGGAAACTGGGAGAGAGGAGGAAGGGAATGAGCAACTCGGCAGTGCTGGCTCTGCAGGGCAGCTGCTCAAGAAGACTTTTCAACGTGAATCAACAGCCGTCTGCTGTTGCGGTAGCCAGCTCCACAAGGCTACCAGTCTAAATGCAAAGCCTTCTCCATCAGCTGACACTCCTGAGCCAACCAGCACCTCAAGAACGACTGTAAAGCTGTCTACAGGACTTCAGCTGGTAAGAAGTTACCAAATAAACCAAACAGAAAAAACCCAAGGGACCAGATCATCATGAGACCTTAGCAAAGTACTGAGTGTACATTTATAAGCCCTTAAAGACAATTCCTCATTTATCGAATTTAAAAAAAGGTAACAGACCAAGAAAAAATTTAACAGATTTCCCATTCCACGTGTTTAAATTGTACTTGCCAAAGGCATAAATCCCCTTCACTGAAAGCTTTACGCTATCAGGCTCTTGCCTCCAATTTTCAAATCCGCTCCTGTAAAAGATGTCCCGGTACTTTTTCAAGATCTCGATGTCCTCGCCGCGACAAAGACTGTAAAGCTCCAAGATCCTCTGTCTCTTAGTAGAGCTCTTACATCAAAGCACCACAGAGCCGAGATGCTGCCACGTGTTAGACCAGCAGTGGTTTCTACTCTTGGGGTACAGCTATGGCGTGATACATCACGAGGCCAGAGCTGGAGAATCCCAAGCAGAGACTCAGGCCATGAGAGCTGCTGTATGGCACAGCAAAGCTTGGGTGCGGGATGGGCGGAGGTCCTGAGGAGACCTGGTCTTTATTTGTAAATCATGTATCATATCTGTGTTGCGTGGATTAAGACTAAAAGCAGCACCCAGCACTGAAAGGAAAGGGAGAAAAAAAGGCTAAAATATATCCACGACACACGTTCTCAGAGCAAAGACAAGATGCTGCGTATCTGCAGGAAGCAGAACTGCATTTCAAAAGTTCACTCTTCAGCTAAGCCAGCTCCGTGTGAACTTGCCTGTTATAAATTTGCCCTGTAATTTGATTATGTCATTTAGGAGACTGAATTTATTAAAGGTCATGTTGTCACCCATACATATGCCTACTACGCATTCCTATATCCCAAAATATGCTGGGAACAAGAGTGTTTTCTGCTCCGCAGTGACAGCACAGATAAACCCATGGGAGGAAATTGTGGGTCCCAGCGTGACCACCAGGCCCAGGTTGAAGGCCAAGTCTGGCAGGAGTTGCACAGCCCTGTGGTGAAAAAGACCAATTATTTGTGTTGGGCCCATTTGTGCTAACAAAGAGCACAGTCTTGAGTTCCCCACAGACCAGCCTGGAATTCATTTAAAAAATAGAGAATTGGTAAAGAATTGATGGAGGGAGACCTCTCCACCAGCCTCCTGACTGTTAACTACCTCATGTCCTGCATCATCTCTAACCAGGAGCCGTCCTACGAGAGAAGCAGCTGAACGTTGTGCTTTGAGCACCAGGTGGGAAGGCAGGGTGGAAGAGGCAGAAATGCCGGCTTTGACGTCAGCTGAACCCCCACCCCTGCAAAATCTGCGAGTAACCTAACTGCACGGGCTGCGAGCCTCAGCAGTGCCGCCAGCCCGCCCGGGCCCGGCCGTAGCCCAGTCTTCGTATCTCCTGCAACAACAAAGCCCTGAAATGATAACTAGTTGTTCTGCCACCTCTGGGCTGCTGTGATCTGTGCTGAAGTTGCCGCTTTGTAGCACACGCTGGTTCAAGCAGAGTCACACCTCCACGGTACTTGTCGGCTTCTTGTCCAGACGGAGCAACGTACCACGAGGTGTTCGTACATCTGCTCCAGAGAGCGAGCGCTCGTGCAGCGAGACCAGCTACAGGCCTGCAGCCAGTCATTACACTAATGCAGAAATAGCATTTTCAAGGCAGCAGTAGTGTAAAGGCAAGTAAAGCGCCTCTGCCTGCCGGAAAGAAAATGCATATTAATGCACAGAATTACATTCTATGTGGGCGTGGGTCCTGATACTAGTTGTTGCCCCCTTTTCTTTCCTTGGAAATGAGAACAAAAGTGAAAGCCAACAGTTATTTTGTGTCCGATTAGTCTAGATTTGATCAGATCTACCCTTCTTGGGTAGATACCTTTAGCAGCAAGTAGGTTTGGTGGAGGGTCACTCTGCATATGCTTCACTGCTCCAAAAATATGTCAACAAACTGATCTCTCATGACCCAGGGTCCTGCTTAGAAGAGTTGGTTTATGTTTATAAAGTGAAATAAGAAAGATGATGGTTGATCAGAGTAATATAAACTATGGCATGGAAAATGAATTTTGAATGAAATACATAGATAAATCATTTATCCTCACCAATACCCTCTCTATGTTTCTTATCCCAGTAATTGAGACCATGTGTTGTGCTGCAAACAATAACTATGGGAAATTACTCATGATTCTTCCTTCATAAACTTGGGAAATGAAAGTGATGGGAAGTATGATCATCTTAATTTTTTTTTTTTATGTTAACAGCTCTAAATTATTAGGGTGGGAAGAAAATGTCAATAGAACATAAAAGTGCTTTGTATAGTGTTCACATTTGCTCATACTTTCAAATCCACTGTGGCTTATTAGTTCATGGGAAAAATGACAAAAAGGAATAAAACCCAGAAAATGAATCCAGTATCAACATCTTGCCTCTATAGTAACAGAGAAATCGTAACTTGTGGGTAAAAAGTGACAATATGAGGAAATGTTTGTTGGGCAATTGTGGTGATTAACCCCCTCCTTCACCCAGTACCTCCAGCTTCCCGACAGCCTGACACATTCCTACAGATTAAAGAGTGCCCGTTGCTCTGTGCTGCTCCTTGTATTAAAAGCCTGGAACTAGTGGGGCCCTTAACCTCTGTTTCAAGAGTTTATTGCTCAGCTGTAAAAATTCTCCCAGGGCTGAAACTTGACAGAAAAATGTCTCCGCCTGGGAGGAGTTTCTGTTCTGAGTTTGGTTTGAATTAGTTCAGCCCGTTTCCACTTGCACGAGGACAATGGAGCAGGATTCCCTCTCTCTCCTTTTTTTCTTCTTTTTTTCTTTTTAACCAAAGTGAATATCGTGCCAGGGCAGTACACATGGCAGGCAGCACTCAGACCATAGCCCTCTCTGCAGCTGTGGCACAGGGTCAGTGCTGGCCGCTGCAGCAGCTTCCCTGCCCTGGAATGGGCCAGACTTCGTCCCTTTGCTTGCACAGATGCTGGCTCCAATGGTGGCTTGTGCCGTCTCTGCGCCAAGGCTGCTGAGGGCCAGCTTGGCCATGGTGCAAGCCGGGAAAGTCCCTCCTGGCTGCTATTGCTCGAGGGACCAGCTCGCTGCAGTGCAGAACCACCCGGGCCACACCTCCGTGGGGCTTTGGGCTCTGCCCAGGGCTGGATGGCGTGCATGCCTGTCCTCCCGTGGCGGAGGCACAAGTCGGCCCCGCTCGGCCCCAGGCTTGCAGTGGAGAATGGGGTGGTAGGTTTCACGAATAAAGGGCTCGGCCCAGGGAAGCAGCTCTCTGCAGGCCTTGGCCTGAGCCAGGGGATTCATTTCTAGAAGCAAGAGTACTAGATCTATTACACGTCTGCGTGGGCTGCCTGCGGGGCTGGTAAATCTATTGTAACAGTCAGCGCTTTATGAATGAAGTCCGGCCCCACCAAAGTCAATGGCAAAACTCTCATTGATTTCACTGGAACCTGATTCTACCCCGAAACCTCCAAGCGCCCCTGGGATCTCACCCGTGCTCAGCACAGCCATCCACAGCTCCAGCAGGGGAAAGGAAGCAGAGAGCAGAGAAGAGCCCTGGTGCTCCCTCAGCTGAGCCTGGGTCCTGCTCAGACAGATGTGCTGAGAATATCGCTTTGGCAATACCGACCGGCCTGGGTGTAAGATAGGTGTCGTGCAGCTGAAGTGGCTGACGGAGATACTTTGGCACAGACGCAGGACTTTATATGTCAGTGGAGTTTTGCCCTGAACTCTCAGAGGGCCAGAACATAAGTAACAAACAAATAAAAATTTCTATGGACGGAGAGATGTCCCACCCATCCAGGAGTGCCTTGACCCTGTGCCAGTAATCCAGCCTCCACAGTCACTTCTCCATGTGCATTTAACTGACTGAACAGCTACTTGATATCATCCAGAACCGCTTATAAAATTAAATGTTGTTAAACGTAAGGGCAGACTTGCCAACACTTATTTCAATAATGATGCTACGCTTGCCAGTCCACAGATCTGACCTGTCACTTGAGAACTCAAATGACCCATAACTTAACATGTTTTATCCACCTATAAATTCAGGCAGGTTCATTAGCTGGACCTGGCACACTCTGTCATATTCTGTCGAACTCTTTTACAACCATTTAATTGCTTCCTGCTCATACACTTTCCCATCACCCCAGCACATATGACCCCTGGTGACAACATTTTCCCATCTACCTGAGTAAATGAACAAGTAAGATCAACATCTTATTCCAGAAAGCAGACCTAAGGAAGTTAATTGCTGTTATTTAACAGCTATTTCACTGGTTTCTTCTTGCTTTGCCAACTCCCCCATACCTTACCTTTTGCTAAGCTGACAAAAAGGTTTTCTCCATTTTTTGATTCAAGCAACTTTTTTTCTTTAACAGCTACTTTAGAGTCACCCTCCTATTGATCAAAGGTGAGCTCATCTTTAAACTACACTGTGGGATTTCTGATATATGGAGCTCTTTCAACACTGATATTGGGGTGGGAATTCAAATCTGAAGTAAGAGCAGTCTGGTACCCTAAAGGCATGGCTTGTATGTAGATTTTTTTGATGTCTAGGAAGAGCGAAGGTTCAATCAGGTTTAGTCCCCACATGGACAGAGCATCATTAGCAGCTCCTTCCCATTCGCTGCAGTCTAATAAAGATGAAGCTCATGCTGCATCCTTCCATCTGGGTAGCAACTAATCCAGCCTCTCCTTCACTGCCTGCTTTCCTGAAAGGCGTATGCGAGCTCAGCAGCTGTTAGACATTTACTGCTTGGTTCAGTTTGCCTGAAGCTGACCAGTGGCTTTGCACTTTTACTAGAAGACATTTAGGCACATATAGAGAGAAAGCAACTGTGAGTATTAAAGTTAGCTCATGGCTTACAGTCACTGTGAAAAAGTTCAGCTGTACACCACTTGATACAATATCAATCAATGTTGTACGAGGGATTCCTTTCCACTCATTCCTCTCATTATAGAAGCTAATTAGGAAAGTGTTTCTTGCCTTTTTTTAACCTAAAGTGCTGTAAATGTCTCTTTTAAAAAAAAAAAGGTCCTTTGACCACCTTGTCCTGTGATACCACAGAGGTTTTTACTTAGAACCAAAAATGTATCAGATTGGACTCTGAAAATCAATCCATTATTTTTATTTCCCATTTTGCTCCTTTGAATGCACAGAGTTTCTTTCTGCTTTTTACCGTCATTTCATAGTTTGCTTCCTGACATTACATGGCACCAGAGTCATTGCTCTAGGGAATGAAATGGTGCCCAAAAGTATGCCACCTAGCCTAGCACGTGAACTCCTTCATCCTTTCCCATAGTACGTGGTCCCTTCAGGTCAGAAGAAGCAGGTGGCATAAAGCCAAATTTCTTTTCAGGAAGGATAGAAATAGAAACTGATTTTCTTTAACTCTCAGTACTGCATGGTCTAGTATAAGCACCGCAAAAGGCACTTGCTGCTTCTCCTTTGCAGAGCTGACAGGAAGAGACCCTGTGTCTGCAATCTGCTCTGGTACTTGATTTGACTTTTTAGTCTCATCCCATCTTCAGGATATGAAGACAGAAAATGGTTGACATCTATGGATGCCACATACACAGGTAGGAAAGGGTGAGCTGTGCTTATGGCACTTGGAGCTTGAGGAGCTTAAATAACTAAACGGTTTATTTTGAGCAGCTGTATGAAATAGACCTTGCTGATAGCTCTGAAGTCTAGAGAGAACTGCAAAGTGGGAGAGTCTCAGGCATTAAATAGAAAGAAACATATTCTACGAAGTCTGTAGGAAGTACATGCAACCCTTGTGGTCCTATCATCTCTGCCTGATTTGGGAAGCTGAATGTGTTTATTTGCTCATCTCAAGCAATAAAATTATCTTTGTCCCACAGAGTGGTAGTCCAGTGGTGTTAAAAAATTACCACTTCAGAAATGAATTCATTTTTTTACAGATGCCACTAAGATGAGCTGTAGCTGTAGACTGAATAAAGTCATTCTCAATGGAAGTATGATAACCATTTTCAGATGGATAAGATAAAATAATGTAGTGAATACAACAGCTAGCTGGAGACATAACAGTGCTAGGACTAAATTCTTCACTGATTACTATGCAAGTCAAATACTAAGAAAGACTTGCTGGTATTGCAATATCCAGAGAAGGATCATCTACTGTAAAATAACTTCCTAGATTAGATCTTATGGTCTAACATTTATAAACCTCTTTCAGAAAGCAGATTGTTATAGAGAGGATTAGCAGTCCTAGCAGAGGGTGGGCAGACTTTCAATGAACTCTCCCTGCAAGTTTCCAGTCAATGAATTCAGGCTGTCTTTCGTATTGTCTGGTATATTCAGCACGGTACCTACAGGGTTTTTTTTTAATTTTGTAGTGCAAATCTTCCCTTCTCTTTGTACAAAAAAATCTTTATATAACCTTGGTAAATTGCATAAGCAAGAAATGGCTGTTAACAGCTGCAAATGTGCTGTGGGCAATTAAAGGTAGTTAGCAGGAGACTGGCTGGTGTAAACAGCTGCAGCCAATAATTCCAGCCTGTTCTCATTCCCCTACTTTCTGAGGATTCGTAGTATTGTTGAGCTGGTGTGTTCAGGATTTTGAGCTACTGAAGCAGATGTAAGTAGGTCCTGTTTTCTTCTAGTCTAAGCTGTTATCGCTGGAGCAAAGTCTCATTTTTCAGGTTATGAACCAGTTTGGTTGCTAAAAGACTGAGAAATAAGCAATGAGTCACGTGAAGCCTAAGTTCAAGGAGCAACTCAAAAGACCTTTCTAGCTTAGAAAAAGACTAACGTGATCTTCTAAGACTGAAATTATTTCTCAGGAAAAGCTTCGTTTTATCAGTGAGGCATGTGAGAGGACAGGAATTGCTCTTGATCACTGCTGCCGTTTGATTTATGTGCTGAAAACACCAAGTGAGATGGAGTGATAGCCAACCTGAGAATGATGTTCCTCGGTCACACTAAGGCAAGCAATACTCTGTAGTGCTGAGTGCCAGTTGCTCTCCCTGTCCTTGGCCTGTTCCCCACAGCTAGGGAAGTACCAGTGGTACAAACTTCACTGACAGATTTCAGAGGGCCCTAATGTCTAGATACATCACTGCAAATTAAATGTCGCAGATTCCCTTTTCTTTTTGTACTGTGCATGGCTGCCAGATGGAGATTTAGCACTAATTTGTATGTTGATAATTAAAATGTTTGTGATACTAAAGGACAAATCACCCTCCCCTGGAAATTAAACACTCATGCCACAACCTCCTGATCCTCAGTGAGTATTGCATTAGTCAATTTGTGGCTAGCCCTGTAACTCAATAGCAGCGAATTATGTAGTTATATGGGAACTCTGTTTTTTGGAACAGGCTGATGTTCCCAAGCTTAGGCCCAACACTGCTAGGGTGTGTCATCTGTGTGAGGCACTTAGCAGAAAGAAAAAGCTGTGAAGCCACAATCTCTAGTGCTTTCTAGAGGACAAAATATAACAGAAATATTACACTAAGGTAAGAATGGGAACAAACAGAACTATTTCTCCATCAAGAATTCTTCTCTGTAGTGAGAGACAGATTGGTTAAACAGGCTTTCAGTTGACATTATGTTCAATTACCTGTTTTACTAATTACTATTTTAGATTTAGACTTAAGTCTGAGAGTGGGTTTGTGCTGACCAAATGTCCTTGTCTGTACCTTCAACTTCATGCTTGAAAGTTTTACAGAACCCCATATATGTGGGATAATGAGTGAAAGAAACTAATCCTGACCTGTGGCAGAAGTAAGTCATAGTTCTCATGTCCACTTACAATTGTGCAGGATTTGTTCTATTGCTGGATTAAGGGTAACTACCAGAATCTTAACCCAACATCCCCATGTCAGTCCAGACTGAAGGAAGGAGAGGGATGACATCTGAGGGCCTAAGACTCAAAACATTTCTATTCATTCACTCTAAAAATAGTTTTATTGTTAAATTCCAGTCTGAATGCCACTGACTTCAGCAGTCAGTCTCCCACTGTATTTTTTAAAATCGCAGCTACCTTACTCGGCAGTACTTACATAACAGCTGAGTGCTTCTTCATGCTTTCTAATGCATTCAAACTTCAAATTTACTCTGGAAATTAGAGAGAAAACTAGATGGTGATAGAGCCAAGTAATAATCTGCTGAAGTCATAAGAAACATTCAAAAAGATAACAACACGCCTTTTAAAAATAGCAACTTATTTGTTACTAAGTGCCAGATTCTGCTCTGCCTCGCATACCTGTGCAGTTTGATTCACTAAGTATCCGGGATGCTGGCCTGGGGGGCCTGCTGGCCTGCTCTCATCTCCAGAGACGGTTTCTCTACGGGGCTGTTCTGCAGCAGAGGGAAAGGTCTGTAATCTAAGATACCTTCCTAAGCCACATAGCAGGGGGTGTTTCTGTGGGGGGGTGCCCCCGAATTCCAAGAGATATAATGGTGTTGCGGGTTTTTTATTTTATACACTAGCAAAAGAGATGGCTTTAATCTTATGCTTATTGATGTAAGCAAACACATACACTTTGTAAGAAGTGTTTGGATTATTTTATGGCTGTGTCCAAGGCTATCATATCAAACATGTTTTTTGTAGCCAACATTCTTGTCCAAAAACCCACCCAAAACTTTACTGTATGAGGTATGAAGCAATAATGGGACCCGCTGATTCATCATTTGATGAAACCAGGAGTGCCCAGTATTGCCCAACAGAAGGTTACATAGGGCCTTAATGAAGTGTTTCTCTTGCATAAAAGGGAACAGATGTAGCCAACCTCATGAGAAACAGAGCTGTGACCTGCTGTGAGTTCCCACTGGGCAAAGTTTCCTTCAGATCTGAGAAGCTGCTCCAGATGAGTCAGAATATTCCTCTGGTACCGCCATGCCTCCGCATGCTAGATTTCCAGATTCAGATCTGGGTTGCCATAGGCTACATTCTACCACATTTCATTAGTTTAGTTACTGTATTGGCAAAGTGTCTATAGACTTTGCAAACTGTTGGAAACCTGACTGCTAGCTGAGGAGCTCTGCTCTATGGAATGACAGAAATTGTGCACAGACTGGTTCTGCCCTAGAGGCTGGAGGTGTGTCTCACATGGATAATCAAGCCTTGTTACCTTGCCCAAGTTTTGGATGACAAGAGAGATTGCAAATCTTCCTGCTGTCCTTTGAGGTATAACTAATTGCATTTGCCCCAGAAATAACTCCAGTGGCAACAGGGTAATGTAGAAAGTCTGGTCTTTTGACTGAAGAATAAATGTGACTAAGTGGCTCTTGTGAGCTCATACCAATCTTAACATAAGGATGCGCTGTAGCGAAGAGGAAGTAGGCTTCCTATAGTAACAGACTAGGTGAAGAATAGAGAAGAAATACCAACATGTTTGTTGCTGACTGAGGATTTCTAGATGAATCCTGCATCTCCTAATGAACTAAAGTCTTCAGGCCAGGCCAGACATGGGAACTTATAAATCCAAACAATATCTTGGGTAAACAGTACAGTAAGTGGTTATGCACTGTATTTCTTTTGCACTGAAGTAAGCAGCATGCTGACATCCATTGCAGTTACTATATATTGATACAAGTGTTTCAGGGAATCCTCATGTTAAGGGCCGGAATAAACCCAACCAGCATGATGGGGCATGTTCCCATTGGCATTCTTGTTGCCTGTCACCTCATACTAGAGTTATTTGCTCAGTGGTGTTAAGTTATTCTGAGTACCAAACCAGATCTTTATTAAAGCTTCCAGGAAAGCAACAGCACTGTGGATGTCAACAGACCCTTCAGCATCAAAGCCACAGAATAAAATTATAGATGGAAAAGACCCGTTAGGTCATCTACTCAACCCATCAGCCAATGCAGGATTGTTCTCTGTGGTGTGCTTTTTCCCTTCTTTGTCTGCATCAAGCCAAAGGAGTTTCCACAGCTTCCCTGGGGAGACTATGACATAGCTGACTAGTTCTTGCCCTTAGGAATAACTTTAAGCCTGTGAAATAACAGAAGCATTCTAAGTTTCATTTTGATGGAGAAAAGGAACTCTGAGAGAGGGACCCTGAGTCTTATGACTATACTGTATCTCAGATGTAATTCTATATTAATCACTTCTTGTATACAGATCATATGAGGCTAACAGTGTGTCCCACCCCACAGCTGTCTCTTTCAGTAATTATTCCTTAGACAGATTTTGTCATCTTTCAGTAGTAAGTAGTGCACAAACCCTGAACAATTGCATTTCATTTGGCAAACGTTCAGAATTTGCCCTAACTAGTGTTTGAAGTGTTCTGTCCGACTCTCCCTCCTTTTAATTGTGCCAAAGTTCTTTGGCAATTAATGATCTGATGTCCCAGAAACCCATAAAAATTAATTCCAACATATTTGCTTTAGGTGAATTAAAAACACTCAACAGATATTTACTAAAAACAATTGCATTTATAGATAGAGGACTCTTGACAGCTATTGATTTAAGACTTCCAAATGTTTTCATTCAAATCCCTTGGACACGTATTATTGATCAATCATAACTTTTGACATCTTGATCGCTTGCAAGGAAATGCTGCTGGCTAAATATATGAACGTGCTTTTTTACCTTGGGTGTTGGGCATTAACAAACATGAATCCAATTATTTTTTTCAGAGGGAATAAAATACTTCGATAGCTATTAAAACATGCAATCCTCTGACTTTTGTTGAAGATCTATGTGCACAGATCTGTTGAGGTTGACTATGGAGATAGTTTTAAAGCAATGCCAGTACCTGTAGTGTTCTGATGAGGGCTGTATCGATTTCACAGTTCTCAGCCACTGAAAATTATATTTAGTATGCAGGGTAACTTTAAAATATTAGTTGTAGAGCTATGGAAGGCCATGACTAGTACCATTTTATGATTGAGTTGTGCTTCACACAATGAGCGAGGATTCAGAAGAAGCCTTTGTCTGACTGCCACTTTGGCTATGGGGAAAGGGGGGAAATTTGAATACCCAGCATGTCTTTGTTAGCCATTGGATGTAATTTTCTTTTGTTTAGCATTTGTACAGTGGTCTGTGTAATGTAGGAATATAATAAAGCTTTGCCAGCAACAGACAAGCTGGCAGGGAAGATGACCAGCCTGGCTGAACAGGGAGCTTTTGCTGGGACTCAGGCAAAAGAGGAGAGTTTATCACCTTTGGAAGAAGGGGCAGGAAACTCATGAAGAGTACAAGGATCTTGTTAGGTCAAGCAGAGACAAAATTAGAAAGGAAAAAGCCCAGCTAGAACTCAGTCTGCCCATGGTTGTAAAGGATATCAAAAAATGAGAGCCAAGGAGAATCTTGGGGGGGGGAACACTGTCACCAAGGATGAGGATAAGGTTGAGGTACTTAATGCCTTCTTTGCTTCAGTCTGTAATAGCCAGACCAGGTACCCACAGAGTATTCAGCTCCCTGAGCTGGAAGATGGGATGGAGAGCACAATAACCTGCCCATAATACAGCAGAAAACAGTTAAGGACCTGCTATGCCACCTGGA
>NW_010536838.1:5594-5982 GCF_000687285.1 Phaethon lepturus | reverse complement strand
ACGAATAGTATAAAGAGAGGACTGAAAGACTATTAAGGGGCCGGCCGTTGGTGAAGCAGGAGACTCCCCGGCTGCCCAGCGCTGTTTTGCTTACTTGTCGCTTGCTTTTAATAAATCAAAAAATTTCTAATTGACTAGCCTCTGTCACTCAATTGGACAGGTAAAATATAACAAAATTTGGTGCCATGACTCGAATAAAGGCAATCTGGCCTGAGGTCCTTGGCAAGGGAGGCGCCCCGCTGAATAAACGGCCCTTGTCAGGGTTCTTCTACGCCAAATCCTTTACCGACAAACCTCAAATTTGACAGTAAGCAAATAAAACCGGTAACCCCATAATATTTGTGCACAAAGACCGAACGAAGATGCAGGACGCGTGAGTATAGGACGG
>NW_010536838.1:4361-5282 GCF_000687285.1 Phaethon lepturus | reverse complement strand
AATGATTCACTATTGCATGGAAGTTTGGGGTGGTAAACAAATTAGAGGGGACCATCTATATTGGCCTGTATTTGGGTCCTTTGAAGATTGGATTTGCCAGGCCCTAAACATCTATGTAAAAAAGAAGGACGAAGCTAGGAGAAAAACCGAGGGACGAGGAAGGGGTTTTGTCAGGCCCTAAACACTCAAAGGAACCTTTTAGTTTGGAAGAGAGTGAATATGCCCATTTATGGATTAGGTCAGAGACCGGAGTGAATCTATATCCTTTAAATGAAAAGAAAGAAGAGGCTAGGAGAAAGAAACCGAGGGACGAGGAAGGGGTTCCTACCTCGCCTCCCCCTTATATTCCACCACCCTCTCCTCCGCAGCCTTCGGCACCCCCCCATCGGTGGCGCCAGGGTATGAGAATGACTCAGCTCCAAGTTCCCCTGAGGAAAATAGGGTAGTAACCCGTAGCCGAACTAGACGGCGAAAGGAGCAGGCAGAGTTATACCCCCTTAGAGAAATTGTGATGGGGGGACCTCAACCTGGCGTGGGATATGTATCCGTCCCACTTAACTCAGGGGTTGTGAGAGAATTTGAAAAAGAAATGGGGAGTTTGTTGGAAGACCCCCTAGGGGTCTCAGAAAAATTAGACCAGTTCCTAGGTCCTAATATATATACCTGGGATGAGCTACAAGCGATTTTAAATATTTTATTTACATCTGAAGAGAGAGAGAGGATCAGACGAGCTGGAATGAGGATATGGGACCATCAACATGAAGGAGGTCCAGCAGCAGATATAAAATGGCCAACCCAAAAACCAAATTGGAATAATCAGAACGGAGTTGATAGAGGCCACATGTCCGATTTACGGATAATAATTATACAGGGAATTAAAGAAGTCGTTCCTCGAGGACAGAACATTAACAAAGCATTTAA
>NW_010536838.1:0-3866 GCF_000687285.1 Phaethon lepturus | reverse complement strand
TATGTATCCGTCCCACTTAACTCAGGGGTTGTGAGAGAATTTGAAAAAGAAATGGGGAGTTTGTTGGAAGACCCCCTAGGGGTCTCAGAAAAATTAGACCAGTTCCTAGGTCCTAATATATATACCTGGGATGAGCTACAAGCGATTTTAAATATTTTATTTACATCTGAAGAGAGAGAGAGGATCAGACGAGCTGGAATGAGGATATGGGACCATCAACATGAAGGAGGTCCAGCAGCAGATATAAAATGGCCAACCCAAAAACCAAATTGGAATAATCAGAACGGAGTTGATAGAGGCCACATGTCCGATTTACGGATAATAATTATACAGGGAATTAAAGAAGTCGTTCCTCGAGGACAGAACATTAACAAAGCATTTAACAAACAGCAAAAGAAAGATGAAACCCCTACAGAATGGTTAGAAAGACTAAGGAAGAGTTTAAAAGATGGAGGATAGAATTAGAGATTGGTTTAGAAGTCATAAGAAATGAACTAAGAATTAAATTGTATCCTTTACGGACAGTTGATGAGGAAAGAATAAACCCTGAGCTATGGTATACTCCGGAGACCATTGGAAAATTAGATACCTTTCTAAATTGTTAGACCCTGTAAGCAGAGGATGGCCCACAAGCTGTAGTGGCTGCGGCTCTGCTAGCGGAAGAGGCTCACAAAGTTACCTTTGGGGGAGAACTAAAGTTAAATAAAGAAAGTAAACCATGGGAATGAAACCTGTCAAAGGTGTATCAATTGCGGGGATAATTTGCTTGAGCCTCCCTGCTATGATTGTCGGAAGGATTTTGGGAGCGATGCGCTCCATTGTAGCTGTGATAATCCCAAGTATAAGTTTTGTTGTGTGCATGGAGAAAAGTTTTACCTGTACAGCTTTACTGTACAGGAAAAAGACAAGTTAGAATTTTAAGCACCCAGGATATAATATAGCAAAAAGAATACTTGGGAACTGCTTAACTTGTCAAAGGGTGAACAAGCACCAACTAAGAGAAGGGCCATTAGCAGGCTATGAGAAAACAATTGCAAGATAAAAGCTTAGCAGTACAAAGGCCTCCATTAGATATTGCAATACACAATATACAACCTGGAGATAAAGTTCTAATCAGATCATGGAAGGAGTCCTCATTAACTCCCCGCTGGGAAGGGCCTTATCTTGTTTTACTTACTACAGAAACTGCCATTCGGACTGCTGAAAGAGGGTGGACTCATGCCAGCCGAGTGAAAGGACCCATCTCTGAGGAGCAGTGGGAGAGCTCTGGAGATCCAGAAACTCTAAAATTAAAACTGTGGAAAAAAAGGGCTAATGAACTGGATTGAAACTAACACTATATTCTGCCCTAGAAAGGATTGTATTTGTTATCCTTTTGTTTGTATAAAATGCAATTTATGTAAAGAGAATTGGTGGGATCATTGTAGCGAGGATTTTCTCTTATGGGATCACTGCGAACAGTGTTATAAAAAGGAAAGAAAAGTAACTCAACAAGCTTTAAGGCTGTTGGTGGCCACTGGACGAATAATTAAGGGGACCCAAGCCTGGTGGGAAATTTTGGCATTCGGTATTAACCCAGAAAAGGGGTGTGCGCACCCAAACGAACATCATACACCTTGGCACCCACAGAGTTCGGGAAAAGTGGAACGGGTCCTTATTAAATATTAGGACTCAACCCCGTACTGATGTGGGAATCTCTCAAGAATATTACCACCCAGAGATTGTACAAGTAATTTGTAGAACTACAGTGCCTAACATTCCTTGTATACAACCTCAAGTTAAAGCAAAAAAATTGGGAGGCCTATAAAAAGCGAAAAGAGAAACAAGAGCATTCTCCTGAAGAATACGTTTGCTGCCGAGAAGATGGTACACCTCACTGCACTGGGCAAAAGTGTAGGCGAAGGAGGCAGAGACGTAAAGAAGTGGAGGCTGGAAAAGAGACGATCAAGGGAGATGTATAACAACAATCAACATCACTCACCCCTGAGGCCCCAGGCTTTATTGCTTGAGGAAAAAGGAAAAGGCACAAGGGACACAACCAAATTCTATAGGCTAAAAAGGTAAGTTTCGATTAGAAATAAGAACCCACCAATCCTCCTTAACATTGGGTACTTGTTTGCTTTAATCTGTGTAAACTTAATACAAGCGGAGGATAACCCCTACCAACCTTTTAAATGGACCCTATTCCGATTCAAAGATCAACAGGTTATTGCAACCCAAACAACACCGGGAGGACCAAGCTTTACGGCCACTCGTATGTCAACTTGTCCCGAGATCCCGATGCTGGGAGTACCTGGGATTTTATATGTGTCCTAGTTCGAATCCTGGGAAGGGTTATTGTAACTCCCCTAATCAGTCAATCATTGGGGTTGTGAGACCATAGCCCCTAGTTGGATACCAGGTAGTGGTATAGACAAATACCTGAAGGTCCAATGGGATCCAAACAGGTGCAGTCTACCGCAAGGGTGGAAAGGACGTGGAAGCTGCCAATACCTCTTAAGAATATGGGGAGTGAGATATACAGAACCAGGGACAGATGGGGGAGTCCTGGTTTAATCACTCTCCTTGGCTTACTACACTACTATCTACCATTGCAGGACCCCTGATTATATTGATATTGGTATTAACTTTTGGACCCTGTATATTCAATAGAGTAGTTACAATTGTAAAAAACACATTAGAAGCCGCTCATTTGATGTTTATAAAAGCCAAGTATGAACCTTCGGGAGGAATATCGGAGGTGGAGGAGACCTTCATTTTAAGGCAGCAGGAGCTTAAGCGATTTGAGGGCCCAGGCCTCACCTCCCGGTGTGATAAACTGTGAACTGTTTTGTTCATCAAACTTTGTGTCAGATGCAATTAAGTCCTGTGATACGTGTTAGCAAAAAGTTAGTTAAACCGCAGAGTGACAAAATATCCTTGGAGCTGGCTGCAATCTATCTTGAATCTTGCATAACCATGTTTGCTAAAGTTCGCTAAAGTTTTCTTAAAGCATTAAAGTTTGGATGGTAATGCTAAGAATAAAAGAACTGTGTAGTAAGATGGAACGGCGTGATAAGAAATCGGTGCTTAACACCTTGAATACCCCTGGCAACAAGAAAGAACATCCCTGGACATGTCTGGACATGTCTAGAAACAAGACAGAACATGTCTGAAAACAAGACAGAACCTGCCTGGAAACAAGAAAGGACCTGAGGTTGAGGAGGGGGGCGGAGTAGATTGCAACTGGAAGATTCGAAAGAAAGCGCGAGGTGAAAACTGATTATGATTGGAGAAACTGACAACCGACAAGGAGACGAATAGTATAAAGAGAGGACTGAAAGACTGTTAAGGGGCCGGCCGTTGGTGGAGCAGGAGACTCCCCAGCTGCCCAGCGCTGTTTTGCTTACTTGTCGCTTGCTTTTAATAAATCAAAAAATTTCTAATTGACTAGCCTCTGTCACTCAGTTGGACAGGTAAATTATAACAATTTGGTGCCGTGACTCGGATGAAGGTAATCTGGCCTGAGGCCCTTGGCAGGGGGGGCGCCCCGCTGAATAAACGGCCCTTGTCAGGGTGCTTCTACGCCAAATCCTTTACCGACGAACCTAAATTTGACAGTAAGCAAATAAAACCGGTAACCCGGGAAAAAAGACGGGCCCTGCCTGGAAACAAGACGGGACCTGAGGTTGAGGAGGGGGGTGGAGTAGATTGCAATTGGAAGATTCGAAAGAAAGCGCGAGTGAAAACGGATTATGATTGGAGAAACTGACAACCGACAAGGAGACGAATAGTATAAAGAGAGGACTGAAAGACTGTTAAGGGGCCGGCCGTTGGTGGAGCAGGAGACTCCCCAGCTGCCCAGCGCTGTTTTGCTTACTTGTCGC
>NW_010536837.1:155927-165766 GCF_000687285.1 Phaethon lepturus | reverse complement strand
GGAGACAATGTTCCCCGCCATACCCAGTAGGCGATGGAGATTGCAATCAAAGAGCAACAACTTTTTATGGATCCTTACCACAAGGAACATATACACTAATAATGCAGGTTGGCTTTTTTTCTTCAGTTATTGTTCCTTCATACAGAAATTTCCTAACCAAAGCACAGCACACATTAAACACTGCAGAATTTTCTTAGTGAAAAAGATACAGCACTTTGGAGAGCTCCATCACAAAAACATTTGTGATCTTCCCTTTCATCATAAACAGCTTGAATACCGCAGGAAACATGTGGCACTCTGTTTCTTGTTTAAAAATGTATGAGTAGTTTGATTAATGGATTCATCTACCAGATGAATTGAAAAGAGGATTTTCCTGGGACTGTACCAAGTGCAGAAGACTGTTGAAATGCTTCAGGAGAGGACTGTGTTGCTCCAGGTATATTTTCTTAATTAAAAGATCACTGCAATGGCTGACATTAAAGCAAATTGTGTTGAATTCCTGTTTTGTTTCAGAGGATGGATAGATGGGTTTTACTCCTGCTGTCTCACAGTTTCAGATTTTCCCAGGGCTTTCTAATGATTCCAGTGAGCATTCCTAAATTGTCCCTCTGAGGCATTTCTCAAGATCAGCTTTTTTTTCCAAACAGACAACAAATCTGGAAACAAGTCCCAGGTGGGGAACTCCAGGGCATCATCTGGAAGAGAAGGGTCCCTAAGTGCGCAAGTGTTTAATGGGGTGTTTATATATCACTAGACATATCTGGACCAGTCATGGGCTCCCAAGGCTCTCCTTGGGCTGCCTGCAGCACCTCTGTGAATCCCAATCTGGGTAACGGGTTGGTGGATGCAGGAGCAAGCTGTTCCTGACACCATTTCATAGAACCAGTGTTGGCAGAGGTAAGACTTACCCACCTGCCCAGTTCATGATGTAGTAAGAGTTGCCTCCAGTTGGGCTGGATTCATGACTTCACTCATGTCTGAGCAGAGACTGCAGACCTGGCTGTGACCCCTTCCCAGGCCTATCCTGGGCAGTCTGGAGGATGCTCATTTGTGGCTGGTATGAACCTTTAAGAATCAGCAGGTACCTGGAGCAAAGGACAAGTTTTTGTTTGTGTAAGGTGAGGCAAAGGTGCTCTGTAACCAACACACCATGGGTTGCTGAAAAATGTGAGGCTCTAGCTCAGAGTGAATATGCAATGCTGACTGAACCTATTACAAGTCAAAAAAATGCTTTCCTCATTTAAATTTTGCTAGGTTGAAAGACACCCAACAAACGGGGCAGATTTCACTTTTGTAGGAGGTAAACTAGTCACTCCAAAAATGCACTGATTAAGGCGAGACTGATACCGATATCAGCTTCCTCTGTAATTAATTAATTGCTTTATATCTTGATCAAAAGTATGATGGGTACATTACACTGTAAATGCATTTCATATCATTCCTTTCCTAAAGAACACGCAATGTAATTATAATCCTGATTAGATCATCAAAGTAGACAATCATGCTGTATCTGAAAAAAATCATCTTTGTCCATATTGTACTCATAGCTCTACTTCACCTTATTCTTGGAGAAGGTTTTTGTAAATGGGGAAGTTGAGTATCTATGCAAAAGTAACTGGGAATTTTAGCTCTCCAAGAGCTAAAATTGCTAACTCAAATATTCTGACTGCAAATATTAACAATAATTCCCCAGTGAATTCTCTGATTTTCTCAGCTGCAGAAAACAGATGTATGAACAGATACTGTACCCAGATAAACCTTTTATTAAGGTGTAGAAAATATTTTACTTTTTATTTCAGATTTTTTTTTGTCTCACTACCAAAACTTCTGCCCCATAAGAACCATATTTAACATCTCCAAATACAATTTGCTTTTTGCCATATTTAATCCCATAATATGCATTTCACATAGGATTTAACTAATTTGATAACAATTAATCAACTTGACTTAAAAATCAGAACCACTTGGCATGTCTGGCTGTGGTATATTTGTTTGGAGCCCTTTCAAATATATGTCACTGAACTTTTACTAGAGCCTTAGAGAATTAAATATGTTTCTCAAGCATTTTTATTTCCCTGTGTTTGCCACATACACACACACACAAACACACACTCACAAAATGCACATTCTTATTCTTTCTCTTTACAACTACCTTTTTATGTCCTGTTCCCTTCTTTCATGATTACTAGTGGCTCTCATTGTGTATGTCAGTCAACACACTACCTGACATCATTTATATCTACAGCGTGCTGTTGGAGAGCAGAAACCTTCACAATAGTACTCTAAAACAAAAACTGTGACATTTTTGTGAGTTACACACATGAGGAAATAGGCAGCTGAATGGTCCTATCAGCAAATTGGAAAGAGATTGAGTCATAAGTCACAGTCTGCCTGCGGGTTTCTCTCACAGTCATCACATGTGGATGCAACACATATTCCCGATTACCAGCCAACACTTTGTAGAAAAAAAAGATTGCCTGGGATAACCGATTACTCCAATTCCGGACCCCCTGCACAAAGGACAGGATGGGCGTATTGGAGTTTTACCTTTAGCCAATTGCTCACGGCTATGAGCTATAAGATACTAGTGCCCTTCAAGGGCACCCAGAATCTCTCTCTCAGGTTTCTCTTCGTAAAAACTAAGTATTTACTTTGTTGTCTTTAGCAAATATATCTTCCTGCGCACAAAGCTATGTGTCAGGGACTGCTGTTCAGGAAGAGACAGAACTTACATGTATAATTTATGAAACACTTTTGGCACAGAGATTATAAATATTTAGTGTTTTGGGTGCACATTGTATGTTATGTGACCTGCATCCACATGAGACAAAGCAGCCCAGACTTTGGACTTCAGGAACTTAAATTCTCAGTGCCTTCTGGGCTGAACTACTGTCAGAAAGACTTTAGGCAGGGTACGTGCCTTTCTCAACTTGACTCCCTAACCTATAATTTACTTTTTTAAAATTTATTTATTAAGCACTTTGAGAACCAAGGATGAGAAGATTCACTAACCTGTAGATAGTACCATCCCTGTGAGATAAAGAATCCAGGGTTGAAGAGTACACTTATGTGTTATTTATTTATTTGTCTGTTTGTTTGTACTCTGTAGAGCTGAATCTGTCTGTTCGAGTTAATTACTGCGCTCTCCTCTGTGACAGTTTCCTCATCTGTGTCTTGCCAGTCTGATGCGGATGAGCTCAGAAATCCAAGCAATGACCTGAAATACTCTGACCAAAAAGCTGCTGGTGCTAAAATATGGAAATGTGTTCTGGCACACATTCAGGCTATTGCAACAAACAGGACAATGGCCACTGCTGCAGGAGACAGGGCTGGAAACCAGCTTTCCAAAAGATGCAACCCTTTGAAATCACCCGTTTATACCACGAGTTCGAACACCTTGAGGAACATCACATGCTGCAGCAGGAATGAATGCCCTGGTGGGCGTCAGGGCACCTTGCCGTAAAAGCACCCTGCGTCTGCCTTCCCCACATCAGCACGCGGAGAAGCAGAAAGAGGTCAGCTGGTTCTTTGTCATGGTGGTGCTTCCAGATGACCCGCTGACGTCGAAGAAAAGCAAGCATAGCACAAGCGATCCCATGGAAGAGCGATCAAAGCTTTCCAGGGCTGTGACCGGCTTCCTGCTGCTGGCCTTCTGAGTACCGGTTTGAACCTTCCACACTTCCACCTGCCCAGAAGGCCTCAGCAAATGCATTCGTTACAACTTTGTGTAACTCGCAAGAGGATCACGCAAGCTCTATACATGCATGAATTTTATATACCCTGATAGCTCTGTAAATAACTTATCATTCCCAGTGGAAAACTGTGGCATCTGGTAACACTCTTAAGTAAAAAATCAACTATTTGTTGACAAAATACCGACACACGCTATGCAGTATTTCACACTCTGAAGGGAACTCAGTCTTCAGGAGAAAGTCATTGATGGTTTTCAAAGCTGGAGGTGCCAGGGCGGGCTGTTGTTTTTTAAGCATAAAGCAGGTGTAGCAGTGCATTCATAATTCACACTCCCACTGCAGCAGCCACACCAAAACAACAGCATCCTTCTTTCACCATCAGCACAAGTGAAGGAAGATGTTTGACAACTTGTTTGGCAACCATTTGGATGGTAGGGCTGCTCAAAACTAGTGACAGACCGGAATCATTTTTTTCTATGCTTTGCCAATTTGCTTCTTATTCAAAAGACAACAAAAGCAACAAGCGCAATAAATAAATTGTTCCTTGCGGTGCTTTGCTGAAATATTCTTTTCAAAGTCTTTGCCACCCCCAGGAAATATTGTGCGGGCTCCCCTGTGCCAAGAAGGCAGATGTCTCATAAAGGACATCAGGACTAAAATTTCAGTGCAGCAGTTCATTTACATATCAGTCCCTGAAATATTAATACAGGAGCTTTTCTGCTGAATTGGTCCCCGGCGGCATTGTGAAACTTGTTCGTTAAGACCACCTTCTTTGTCGCAGTGAGGTGTTGTAGTCACGATGGTTTTCCATCATGTAGTCACTTGTTTCCCTCCTAAACAGGAGTATCAGCTGAGAGTATTGATCAGCAGTACTGTAAGGTGAGGGCAGAATACTTCTGTTTTCTTCTTACCAACAAAGGGAGGACTGAAGGCAAAGGCTCAACTTTGAGGAGGATGCTAGTGGTAGAAAATAATAATGATCTGACGAGGGTTTCTTCTCGGATGATTTCGATACATAATTTTTCTGCAAGTCATCCTTGCATACTTCTTGGGTATTTAGTTTTGAAAGACATGGTCACCTGCTTTTTTAGATTCTCATCCATTTCCCATGAAAATTAAACTAAAGTCTTGCTTTCAGACTATGATTGTAGGCTTCATTAGATATTGAAATTGGAATGTATAATCTTCATTTTACAGACAGTATCAGTTAGTTAAAAATGCTAGGGTCCTTTAGCTTGTATAGGCACTTAAGGTTTTTTTAACATTTAAAATTACTCTGAGATAATGTTAAAAAAGTATCACTTTATGAACTATTTGCTTATATAAATGCCATTTTAAATAAGTGTGAAATGTTCATATATTTCATTTACAGATTATTTTGATTGAAATTTGATTTATGTCATACAACAACAATATACCAGTGTTTCATTCATATGGCTATTCTAATAATAATACAAAACAGGGGGAAACAACATATGGTAGAGGACATAGAAGTATGCATTTGGTTTATAAATGCATTTGAAAGGTGAAATAAAAAGTTGAATATTGAAATCTATATATTAAAAAAATCTAAAAATTATTCATAAAAGTAAATTTTTTTTAATTTTTGGTTTTTTGGTAAAACCAACCTACCCCCACGATGAATCTAAATTAAGTTGTGTGTCAATGGGCATTTCTTGTTTGTTCCTCCTTATTTTTCTCCTCTTGTTGATGCCTTTAAATATACTGGGGCACATTTGGAGTACTTAGTGCTTCTTTGTTGAAGCAACCACACAACACTAGCAAAAGGAATAGCAGGAAAAAATCAAGGAGGGCAAGTCTTTGTCTTATCTTTCCCCAGATTTATTTTTTCCCCCCCCAGAGAGTAAAATAATTGTCAACTTTCCACGACCCAGTACCAGGAAGCTTTTCCAAACATGTATCTGTTGTGGTTATTTTAATTTGATGTCTCTGTCAGAGAGGTGATGTCACGGATTTAATTTTATGAAACTACAAGGAATCTGTAACTGGTCTCCTCAAAAGTGACCGACAGCGCATGACCTTGGCATGAAGCAAGGTTTATGTTGTTGATTTACTGTAATGAGTTCCCTCTGGGTTTGGTAATTAATATCTCCTGAGTTAAGTGCCTCATGTCATTGCATTAATAAATCTCATCCTGTATAGAAAGAGGTTAAATTTTCTGAGGTGAGCGTGCTACTGAATTTGTATGTACAAAAAGCAATACCCCTCTATTCCCTTTCAGGGAATTAAATCAATACAGTGACATATTCTGCCTTTTCTAAGGATTATATGACAGCTCTCTTTAGATTGCCGGAACCTGGGTTAAAGCCCATAGGGCCAAAACCTGTATGTTATCATGGAAATATATTTTTTTTCTGTCACTTAAATCCAAATGTGAAATGCTTTACTGACATTACAAGCATTTGGACTCTTAATATCAGTTTTGTTTGAAATACAGTCCATTTTCAAGCATCACCTGACAATAAATTACCTGAGAACACAGACCGCTACTGTGTATATATAACCACTACAAATTAGCAAGTAATTTTTAAAGGGAAACTGCTAATTCTGCCCTCTCACTCCAGGTAACCTCCATGGCTGTAGAATTATATCGTTATCATTGATTACCACATCAAAAACATGGCAATTCGCAGTAGATCAAATGGCTGCTAAAAATAGCTTCCTGATGCTCTTTGTGGGAAGGACTTGGAAATTCTGCAGTTGCATTGCTCTTGCTTTTCCTCCAGCAGGATGAGGATGACAGTCTTTTCTCTTTCCCACTGGTGGTTTTCCACTCTGCTCTTTTAGCTCGGTAATTTTTAAGCAAGTAGAGGTAGCAGTGCTGCAAGACACCATTGGTTTGGATTGCTCTGAAAAAGCATCCTTGGCTGGAGGGTAACCTAAAGCCTTCTGAAACTTTTTCATACTTTCTTTTCCTTTGTATGTTCATCAGTCTTTTACTGAAAGCTGTATCTCTTAATTCTCTTTCTTTAGAGAATCTACATTTTGTTATTTACTTGCTGATATTTTATATCATACTCTTTGACTATTTAAAAAGTTGTCCCATAAATATCCATTATTTGTTCATAGCAAAGTAGCTAGATATAAATAGGGTAAACATAAAAATCAGGGTAAATATATGAATCAAGGTAAATGTAATTATGATCTATATAAAGGGCAGAAGGATCTTGCAGGACCCAGTGGCACTGCAGCTGCTATATATGCAGTAGGGCATATGTGCCTCCATATGTGAAGTAGGGTTTATGTGACATCAGAAGGTGTTAATGGGTGCGAAGGGCCAGGAAGTTTTGCTCAGTGCCCTGAACTGTCTCATCCACAGCCTCACTTCAATAAATCTTCTCTATGTATGATCCAAATATTGGATGAGACCCTTCACTGTTTCAGCTTTGTGTTCTCTAGACCTTCCCACCTACCACAACGCTGTGTCCTGGAGAAGCAAAGCCCATGTGTGGAAGCATCAGGAGGATTTCATAGATGTGTTTGGTCTGGTTTGCTCTCTTAGAGAAAGGAGCACTTAGTTATTCTCCTGAAGCCATAAGTAGCATGTAGTATTTGTAATAAATAGAAGCATGTAGTATTTCTATCAAAAGGTATTATTTAATATCTTCTAGTTTAGAAATCAAGCTATCTTTCTTTTGCACGTGTGTCTAAAAGCTAGAATCCAGACAAAGGGAGCTCTCCTAATCTTAAGAAAACAACATTCAAATCTTTGTCATTAATCTGCTTTTAAAAACTTAGTTCATTCAATCAAAATTTGCCAACCAAGCTTTTCCATTCAAAAACTTTTGACCAGTTCTACCTGCTATAAAATATTGAAAAGCAACTGGATTACCATGTGGAATTTTAGCTAAAAACAGGAGAGGCTGAAAGTCTTTTTTTTTGCCAGTGCTGAAATGCCCTTGATATGTCTAAAAATCTTTTGACAATTTTCGTATCTAAGTTGAGGGATTCCCATGTTACATCTCATCTCACTAGCTAAAGAGGACTTGATCACAGAATGAAACTATTCTTTCTGAGCTAAGTGATCATGACTTTATTACACTTGTCATCTGCAAGCAGAATGAACCCTCAGTCGGAAATTTTTGTGCTTCAGAGGACTCAGTTTCACCAAACGGAAAGTAATCGTAAGCTAAGTCAGTTGGGAAAGATAATTTTAATAGGAAAACCAAAAGAGCGATATTTTAAATGAGGTTAACTATGCTTAATAAATTTATGAAATCTCACATGGAGAGAAGGCTACAACATTTAGCAATTCAGCCTCGTCTAGCAGGAGAGTAAAAATAGTGAAGGTTAAGAAGTGCCTTGGATGGCGAGAATAACTAATAGAAGTTATATGGAATCATAAAAAACAGATAGAAGAAGAAAAGAGCAGGTCAAAGACCACAGAATGTGTAGAAACAAGAAGGGGTCTAGGAGCCAGGAGCAGAAGGAGCCCTAACACCAGCTGTGGTCAGCTGTTGGGCAGAAACGATAGAAGGTCAATAATTCAGGACTGTATTTAACAAATGTTCTTGATTTGCAGTTGAGGGAAATCATATGATACAGCCCCCAACAACAACAACAACCAAGGACATAAAACAGAACGTGATAATGTTAAACATTTTAAAACTAAACAAGCATGAATAACTTTTGTTTATGAGTCTCAAAAGAATAAGGAGATGTCAACATTAATGCTGAGGTTTAATACTGTTGGATAACAGGAAATTTCGGAATGATATAAAAAAAGCTGCTGTTAATATTTTTTAAAGAATTTATAGTTTAATCATGTTGATATTAGCCCAGACAAATGATGAAGAGCTGACATAGCAATCTGTTAATACAAAATTAAGGAAAGGAACAAATCAAATTAGCTTTGATTTAAGGAAAAAATTTCTCAAAGTATATTAATGTGGGTTTTTTTCTGAGAATCTAAGGCTTATCTGAGAATGACATTGTTGTTAATTTAATACAGTTAATGTCTTCTTAATGCTGTTCAGAAAGGTTTTGGCTTTGTTTGTATGATGTTTTCACTGAAATGAAAAGATAAAAAAATCAACATTGCATACTTTCTAAGGATTCAAAACTAGTTAACTGAATTGGTGTCAGCATAATTGTAAACAGTTTTCACCATCATTGAACAGATGTGTTTCTAATAAGGACCCTCGGGGATCATTTGTATTGAACAATTTTTCCCAGCAACCTTGAAGAAAATGTAAAATGTAAAAAGGAAAAGGCTAGAAGCTGAAGCCAGCTGAATTCATACTGATTCCCCTGGCCTAAAACATGAATGCACATTTAAGCTTTAATGAGCCAAATTGGCATTGTAAAACATTGAAAACATCCACTATAAGCAGGGAGTGCTAATTTTAATCAGTTTATCCTGCCTTTAATCAGATAAAGAAACAAGTTCATATGTAGCTTTTACTTTGATCAAAAGGATTAGAACTACCTTAGTTTGTCCGTTGCAAATGCTGTGTTAGACCAGCTTCTGCTTAGCTCTGCCCCTTGTGTGTCCTAGTCACAGTGTCTAAACAAGAGGAACTACTACGTTGAACTGATCATTTCTGCATATCAGAAATGGGCATGATTTTGCATTGATGTTTGCACTTTATACTGATGTTTCTGCTTTCTGAGCAAGATTTAATGCTGGTCACACTTTAGAGAACTGAGTGAAGTTGACCACACTCCTCCACCCCAACAGTTGTTCATGGTGATCAAAAGTTGAAGAAGGGAGACTTCAAGTTCTCTCCTGAACCTAATCCAATGTTTATGGTAAGGCATGGCAGAATTTTTAAAAATCATACCTGATGATGATACTTTGTGACAGATTTCAGATAGTCATACTGAAAACCATCTATGATATGAAATTTTCACACTTTTCTTTATTTGCATTAGGCAGGATACTTCTATTAAATTGAGAGTCCTCAAAATGTCATTATGGCTTATGGGTACTAGCAAAAGCAGAAGAATGATTCAAAATAACACAGAGGTGTTAATTCCTGTTTTATCGTGAAAAGCAAACAGTCAGCTCTCAACTTACCAGGAAAAATCTAGGTGAATTTATTCTATCTCTTAAATCTATCCGCACCCTTCATGAATGTCATTTCTTCTTCTGTTCTAGCCTTTGGCCTACAACCATCTGCAGGG
>NW_010536837.1:124438-155896 GCF_000687285.1 Phaethon lepturus | reverse complement strand
GCAGGAATTGGTCACACCTTCTGTGGGGGCATCTCCTGTGAAGTATCAATTCGTTCCACCAACAAAATGGTTCATTTCTTGCTGTGTCCTATTTTACCTTGTTTTGTCTTTCTCCATTGTCATTTATCTCCCGATGGGTTTAGAGCTTTTAGAAAGCCACTGACTCGCAGTAAAGCGTAATATAGAACATACATATGTTGGTGATGTTTGCATCAACACAGTATATCTCCAGATGTATTTGATGTATTTACCCCTTCCATTTGAGGATGGAAGCTCGAACAGTCATTTTTATGCCTCTGGGAAGTTCAGTTTGTCTTCTTCTTCTAACAACAACAGATTATTCAGGTGCAATGCATATATATTACTTATTTAGCAGTCATCTATAATTCCATGTGAGACAGGTAAGGTTTTGGATAAATAGGCCAGTCATAAAAGTAAATAGCTGAGATTTTCTTTTCTCCTACATTGTCAGCGATAACAAATTTACAACAACAATATTCGTGCTGTGCCATGCAACATATTCATTTGGAATATTTTAATGCTGAGTGCTGTCATACTCCCTTTGCTTCTTATTCCTCAATAAAAACAACCTCATAAAAGACCTGGCCCAAATCCAGGGCACCTCAGATCCAGCTTTGAGTGTGCCTCATTTTTAGGCTCCTGTGGGAAGAGAAGAGGACTGAATGAGTTTTTCTAAACTAAATTTCCCATCGCCCCTTAAAGCGGAAAGAGGTGGGTACTTCTAAAGGAGTCTGGGAAGTCCAATCTACTTGTGGGGCCTGCTGGTACTCTACTGCTTTACTAAACTATCCCATCGATACGAGAAAAAATAACCAGTAGAAGTAACCATGCATTCACAGTATCCAAGCAGTCAGAGCACTGTTGTTCTGAAGTTGTTTCTCCTTGTTTTTATACAATGTTAAAAAAACACAGAAAATACAGTGAATACAGTTCTGGGGTGTAACCACTTCTGTCAAGATTACACTGGGTGGTGTGAAAGTGAAAGTAAAGTTCGCTCCTGTCCTAGCAAGAGTACAGGTCTAACTATTGCTCTGTCAATTTAAGTTTAGCCTTTCCAGAAAGCACCTTTTAGAAGAGGTCTAGCACAAAACCAGACCTCTAACAGGAGTCAAATAAATAATTACATTTCATCTAATAGAGCTGGAGCAGGGACGCCTTTGAAATTGGAATGAAGTTTTGGATGGTACACTGACATTGTGCTTACTTTACATGGATAACTACCACCATCTTCAAAATTATACAAATTTGACCTCTTTAGCCTCAACTTTGTGTATAGAAATCTTTACCTTCTAAGGCACAAATCATAAGTCCTTGGCATGCCACATACATACAGTTTTTAAATAACCCTTCCAAAGCTGTCCACAGATGAAACATAAAATACTGAAAAAACAACTTCAAGTAAAACTGGAGAAAAGAAGAGATAAAAAATGAAATTACATATGTAAGTTATTCTCACAGTGAACCATTTATTGCCTCTGAAGAATACAAACATATCCTCAGGTTATTTATAAATCATACCGGCCCAGAGGGCTCTGGCTGATCTAGATAAATCTGGTTTTTCTTTAGCCACTAGGATAACCATTTCTAGATTAGTTAAAACTTGTGTTGCTGGAGATTTTTATGACCGTTAGCGATTAGTCAGCATAATGAAAATTCTCTGCAGGGTCTATGATTCTCACAGAGGACCAGACACAATGACTCAGACAATGTGCTTCTCCATCAGTAGCCATAAAGACATGCTTACAGAAGAGTAAAAGAACAGGGCCAGCATATATGCTGCTTCTCCCTATCACTCCTCCAGCCTCCAAACATTGTCAGCCTGTTTTTTTTCTGCATTTAGTGTTTTTTAATGGATTACTCTTCTAGAAACTTCCGTCTTCTCAAACTTCAATCCCCTTTTAGCAACCACAGCATCCTTCAAGAGGAATCCCTTTGCTTGCAAAGAACCTGTTCATTCTTCTGAGGACTGTGTCACTGAAATTATACCTCTCCTTACCCATTTTCAAGCCAGCAATTATTTTCTCAGAAGGCACTCTTCCCTTCTCATCCATGTATGGCAATATTGTCTTTAAGCAGAGAGTAAGTTGTTTCTGTTCTTTCTGCACTTATTTATCACCTTAATATATAACTGTATTGTCTGCCTTCCATTTTTTAAGTCAGGGTGTTGCCTGTCAGTTGTCAGTGTGACCTCAGTAAAGAGGCTTTTAGCACCTGGTTGTGTCTGACAATGACCACACTTAGCTGGAGGCACTCTATTCTGGAGTAGTAAACGCACATTTTCTGCAAAGGGAATTTTTAAAGCTGCCTCCAAATTATTCATATAAGAAAAGCAACACCACTACTTATGAAACCAGTGAGGAATTTCATGCATGGAAATCTATATGAAGAAGAATTGAGAAAAATAGAGTTCTGGAACCCTAACATCTTGGCTATAATACAGCCATATTGTCCAATTTGAGAAAGGCCGATCCTGTGTATAATTGTGAAAGGGAGGGGCCTCAAGAGAAAGCCAACGTGGTACACAGACTGTCCTTGATCCATCCCCGTATCTGTACTTCTCAATAAATCTTTCCATGAATGCTGCAGGACATTGAACAGGTACTTAATGCCAGTCAGGACACAGCGGGACAAATTATTTACCTATCTAAAATGTGATAAAGAAGTATTCCTTAGCAGGTTAAGATATTTAAATTCAAAGAACTATGCAGGACCTAAACCCAAAACAGACTCAGTTTTCGGTAAGTCTTACTTTAATTGCTTATGTCCAAAATTATGCTCCTGAAAACTTCAGCTCATTCCTGAAGAGGTTTAATTCTTTAAGCATTCTCTGAGCAGGTTCAGTGCCGCCTGAGTGGATTACGCCTCTCAGCAAAGGTCACCGCCGCCCCTGCTGCTCATATCCCTGCCTGCTAATAACAGCCAGCTCAGTCACGACTTGAGAAAGCCAGGTTCATTTTCCTCCTCTGCCTGAGAATTTTCAAACCCACATCCCCTGCATCCCAGAAGAGTACCCTAACCCTCCACTCCACCTCACCAAGAGCTGGGGTTCATTTTCCTCCTCTGCCTGAGAATTTTCAAACCCACATCCCCTGCATCCCAGAAGAGTACCCTAACCCTCCACTCCACCTCACCAAGGTGAGTGTTTAACCGCGTCTGTGCCACCGCTAATCAGAGTACAAGAGGAAATGTGTCTCCTGTGCCCATTTTTTAGGTTATTCCCCTGGGCGGGAAGAGTCCTTAGGTGTGATCTCTCCTGCAAGAACTGTTTATGCATTACAGCTTAGGACTGGTGCATGTGAAATGCATAAACAGACCATGGAAGGACGTCAAGAACCTCGGTCTTTGCGTGTCCCCGGGGAGTGCTCCAGCTGCATAATCATCCTCACTGGTAAACTCTTTCCAGGATTTTCATGCTTTCGTGCACAAAACAGCAGTCACCATGGGGAATGTCCCCTAGGAGCCAGGTGTTTTATCAGAGCAGGTATGAAGGCTGCTGCAGAGCTGTCCTGAGGACACAGGGTCAGGCTGGAGACACCCCTGGTCTTCCTCCCTCTTCTCAACAGCAGCTCCCAGCCCTGCTGCCCTGGCACAGCATCCCACTTACCAGGGCAGGACCCTGGGGGATCAACCTGCACTGGACCCAGAAGCCGTCCTACAAGCCAGGTGCCGCAGGCAGCTGAAAAGCCACCCATGGCTGCAACACCACGGGCATGGGATCCATGTAGCAGGCTGGCTTACATCACTGCTCCGAAGAGCACTTCCACAAAGTGGATCAGACATGGAATTTGGCAGGGTTTTTTCCCACAGAAATCAGTGCCTTTAATGAAGGTCATTTCTGATGGTATGGCTGGATGTCCCAGAAGAGTCTAGCATGCTATATTACAAAATGTAACATGTCATTTTTTCTTTTTTTCTTTCTAAGAAATAAAAGTCATTCTAAATGCAAAGGGACAGTATGTAGCTGCTCTCAAAAAAAAATTTTAAGACTTATGGGGCTTGCTTCATGGTAGTAGAATCTGTAATTTATAAAGGCATGGGTGAAATTAAAGGATACCCATATTAAAATAATATGCTGTCATTGTTCTTAAAACTGATCAGGATGACAGGACTATTAAATGGTATCTAATGTATGTCACTGACAAAAGTGTTGCATGACACAGGTCAACTACTACTTTGTCATTATGTAAGGTCCTGAATTTTTAATTTCTTTCAGCATCTTCAATTGTGGTGCAGTCCTTCATGAACCCCTCAAAGCAAAAGTTACTACTAACCAGAAAAGAAGCAAAAGCTTTTAAAGAAGAATTGTTCAAATGTGTCAGAATTTGTGCAACAAACAAGGATAAAATTACAGAAATTTCCTGTAGTATTATTAAGCTGATATTGTACTTATCTAAAATACCACACAGATAAGTGGCAGCAGTAGAGTTCATGCATGTATGGTAGGCAGATGGAAATGATCAACCATAACATCTCCAAAGAGGCTTTTGTGGTGCATCAGACCATTGAGTCATGAAATGAGAAATGTTTACGTGACAGAACCTAGGAGCTCCATACTAGATGGAAGCAAACACCATCAAGTGAGTATTTTCCAGCCTAACACAGAGTGAGAGTCACACTGTAGTCACTTGACTAATACTTTTTTAAAAGATAGTTCCAAAGTGTTTGGTAGTTCATTTATCCACAGTTCACAATTTTCTGTGCAAAACTGTGTTCAAACAGTTTCAGTTACTGCAGGGGTAATATTAGGTAAGTGAAAAGACTGAAATGTTATGGCTGTTATTACATACAATATAAAAAAAGTCCTGCCGGATTTTTGTCATTTGCCTATGAGCTGCAAAAAGATTCTGTATAATAGGCTCAAAGTGAATTTTAGGTTGAAAACCATCATGCTTATATATTCTATTTTATGAACCAAACAGGGCCTGAAACTTGCATCGTGTTTTGTTCTTAAAAGTAAGTCTTTTCTGCAGATGTATTTTATACTTAAAAAGTTACTGATTTTGTATTTTAGATCCAGATATCTAAGTATCTCTCTCTAGAAGCATTTAATATCTCCCAAGGTCTTCAGCTTCCTCCTTTACTTAGAAAGCACTTTGCTGAGGTACTGGTATTACCATAAACATTGAAAACCTACCTGCAGTTTTGTCAGCTCCCCAGGGGCAGAATAAACACAAGGTCTCAGAATTGCTTTCCCTTTCTGTCACCTAGTGGCCACAAACGTTTCCGTTTGAGTGAATTTTTTCTAATTGTTACAACATTATCTTTGTTCTCCAAGCAGAGGTGACCAGCTCATGGTGGACAGAAGGAATTTTTACATTTCAGGCCAAACTCTATCTATGACTGGGATGAGTTGTACATGGTTACGCTCATGGGGAGCAACAGCTGTGCTGGCACTGGAGTTGGGCCCGTTTTTGACTGTCTAGAGGAAACTCTCTTGAGCCACCCTGAGCTGATTTGGCTTATCCATAGCAAATTGTTCTTGATTCATTGGGTTGAAATGGGCAGAAACTGACACTGGGATGCACGCACATGGGATGCACGCACATGGGATGCATGCACTCACTGCGTGGATGGTTTTGACATCTGTTGTCTCCTGAGGTAACGTGCATTGGGCCAATGAAGTAATGCAACATTAGTAGTTAAACCTTGTGCTTGACATGCTTCATTACAGGTGGGACAATTCTGAATAAATCTGTAGAGCAACTGGTCCCCAGTGATGGTTTTTCTGTTGAAGGAAACTTACAGTTCAGTGGTCATGAACGCACCCTCTCAACTAAGCATTTGTAAGATCTAAATGGTAAGCAGAGAGGAACTGTGCTTCACTCCACATCCTTATGGTCATTTATCAACAGAAATACAGGAAATGGGTATCACTCTAAGCTTACAGATTAGGGGATTTTTCCACCATGAAGGGTTTTCATGTTCTGCCTATACAGAGACTCAAAATCGCAACTTTTAGGAATGCTAAGGGAGAGAGAAAGACCGTGAATGAATGTTTCTTTTCTTCAAAGCCATGAAAGACAGGAAACCATGAATATGTTTTACCTCTGCTGTCATTATGATTGTTAAATTCTTGTACTTGCTCTCAAGTAAACACTAAAGTGGTAATGGTACTTTGTTATAGGTCTAAAAATCCTGTTATGGGCCAAAAGAACATACCTTCTATGCAAAGCCAAGAATTTCTTGTTAATGTCATTCAAATTTTGTCTATCAACTATTCATATAATTTATATAATTACTACCCAAAGAGAGAAAGAATACTATTACAGAAAACGTCTCTACAGCAGTACAATGACAATAGTTACACACATTTCCTAATATCTATACTTTTCTCTGCTTTTATACCAGGTTTTTGGCTTAGGGCAGAAGTACTATGGTGAGCCATCAGTGTCCCCAGTCCTTTGCGATGAGTATGATGTTTCTTCCTCTTCATTCCTGAGGCTACTTGGTGCTTCTTTTATATGCTTGCTAACACAATATGCACCTTGCTTTTTCTTCATTGCTCTGTAATTCCACATTACATCTGCTTTTATGATATACGCTATGTTTTACATATGTTAGCTGCCTGGTTCTGGGTGTTAGCTCTGAAACTGCTTTTGACAGTGTCATGCTGTGCCCCTGCTGTTGTCATCCCATGTTTCTCTGCTCCTCTACACAGCATCTTGTGCCCCCACTTTCAAGGCCTCGGCTACTACCCCATGGTTGTACTCCTCTACACTACACCATTATGCTGGAGTCATAAATATTTCATTCTATAAGGCACAATTACTTGTCACTAATTCTATATTAAGAACAATGGTTATGCCACATAATCGTACAAGGCTACATAAAAGTAAAGCAAACCAGAAATAGTCAGTTGGTTATTAGAAAATTGCTTGTTTAGTTAAAATAAAGTTCAAGGCAAGTCATAGCAAGTTCAGAAAAAGTCAGTCTGATAAAGTAAGCCTCAGTTCTGAGCACCTTCAGGGTTAGTACAAAGTCTGTGACTGTTACTAGAAAAGTCAATATTATTTATACTGGGCTACCAGTCTGCAGTAGACTGAACAGAATAGAAAACCCTCCACACGGTAGGATGAAAGATATAGGTTAAATATTTAAGAGGCTTCAGAAAGCTATCTGACATTTCTGTAATGACCTTATGGAAAAGTACTGATTTATTAAACTTACATGCCAAAACAGGATAATCCTTTCTGCAGGGCTCTGTAACATCGGAAGCAGATATGCTAAGGCCTGGGGCAGTGCATCATCCCACATGTCAGGCTGAGTATCAGATCTCCACCCACAGTGCTAGTTAGGAGGTCAGAGCATAGAGACTTGGCTGGCTGCACATACCTACAGCCTCAGAGCAAACTAAGTCTCCAGGACTTGCTATGAATTTAAAGGAGAGTTTTCTGCTTTATACCACTCATAATTTATTCTTGTTAACACTTTAGGTTAAGTTTACCTTAATGTCATAGACCTTAAAGGTCTTTTCCAACCTTAACGATTCTGTGTGATTCTCTGATACTATGCCCCTGTGTCACAAATCAAGATAATGCTTGTTCAAGAAGCTTGTGGTAATTCAGTCATTTCAATATTCTTTAATATCTTTTTCTCTGATTAGGAATTTTTTGTTTAATTTCAATTTCAAAAAAAAAAAAGAAACAATGAAATTCCTTACAAAATTGTAAACTGTACTTTTCAGTCTCAACTGATAGCAGAAGAAGAGTAAAACAAAGGCTCACCAGCTGCTACTGTCAATGATGATGGCCAGACTACTCTCAGGAATAAGACACATTCATATAAAATAAGAAAATTAAAACCGTGGTGTGAGAGAGAAGAAATTTTTCTCTTGCCAGAGCTAATTCTTGCATTTCACTTTAATTTTTGTGCAACACATAGAGAGTTTCTTTTTGGTCCAGCAGTGACTCGTATGTGTTCTATAGATCGAAGAAATCCATGTCAGGCTCAAGCACCTTCCCAGAGGCGAGAGAGAACAATTTGTGATAAATTGATAGCACTGGAAGAAACTGCTTGGTTTTGGATGACCAAATTTTATCTGAAAAACAGATCAAAGTTTTGTACAAAATCAAGTGCAGTTGGCAAGATCTACTTCTTTAGTTATGCAAGAAATTTCTAGACCATACAATTTTCTTCTGTAATCTAGTTCTTTGCATACTTTCAAAAGCTTTCCTCTTGCTTTTTCCTTCATTTTTCAGGGAGTAGATAGGAGTAATCTGCTTTCCTTCTTTCCGCTGGTTGTTTCCACCAGATAGTTAATGTTCATGCCACCTAATCCACATTTCTGATATCCAGAGAACTCTCTCCCAGTGGAAAAGAAAGATGCAATCTTCCCTTCTGCAGCAATGCAACTGGGAAAGGCTCTACTGAAGTCACTACATTTTTACAGATGAGCCCTTTCAAACTTTAAATTACCCTGCGTTTCCTTGATGTCAAAAAGTTCAGGATTTACAGCAGAGCTTGATATAAGATCAGCTTTATTATGCTGCTTAGATTCATGGTAGTAGATGAGCTGATTTTTTATTTTACAAAACTACCATTTTGTAGTTGTCCGAAATATTTCCTAACTTCTCATTTCTAATCTTGGTACTTCAGAAGTATAACTGAGAAAGTCACTGTACCGGGGGAAGAAGATTCAAATTACCCAGTGCAAAAAGCATATCAGCACCATCTGCAGTTGATTCTTCTCCATTCAGCAGTACAGCTTCTGCACTATGACTGGATGCCCTTGCTTGAGCCCTCCAGAAGATGTAACTCACTGTCTTGCCTATTTGAAAACTAATTAATCATAATAGTTTTGGGGCAGTTGCCAGTCAGTTGATGATTGTGTGAGTTTGATTTTTTTCCTGTGAATTTGAAAAAACAACAAAACCTTTCAGATCACTTATTCTTCAGTACCTCAAGGAGCAACCACAGGCACAGTAAAATTCATTTCCTCTAATCCAGCTGGTTGCTTCTTTTTGCTAGAGAAAGGCTTTTTGTGAGCACTCATCGTTTTCTGTTGCTGTGATACCCATTTTTATTGTTTCACTGTCATTGGAAGCAAGATACCACAAGCCTTTGGGTTATGGGCGTTCAAGGCTGACCCTTTTTACCTCCAGAAAAATGTAGGGTCATTTCTCCATTTGATGTAAGCACATAACTCCTACTATGCTAATGGATGGTTCTAAGTATGCATATTATTAACCCCTACATTTTGTGTGTCAGCTAATATTCTTTAAGTGCAAAGTGTTCCATTTCTTAAAATACCAAAACTATTCTTCACCTATTGTCACATTTGCAGATTCCATTTGCCTGTTCATCACTCTTCACAGAGTATTATATCTAATTTGTTCCAATACTACTCTTAACAAGAAAAGTGATGCCAAAGTTATTTAAGTTGATACAATAAAAGGTTTTGCTAAAGGCCAACTGCTTCATGAACAAATCCTTTTGCAGTAAGAAGAAAAATAAAGTCAACAGCTTACATCAAGCTTCTTGGATTATCATATTTGGAACTTGTCAGCCTATATTTTTGTACAAGCATCTTTGAAAATCTCCTTCTCTCACGGTGATCTAAAGATAGACACATTAGTAATAAAATCTTATTTGATTAAATAATTAGGTTCTTGTCAGCAGTAATTAAACACCAGCTCTTAACAGAACTCTAATTATTTCTGCTTAGATTTCTCAGGTCATATAAACTACTCTTGCTTCTAAAAAATGCAGAGATTATGAATCTAATTTAGTCTTGTGTTTTGTTTACTCCATTTGTTCTAAATTATTCTTCATAGTCAGTGGAGCTGAGGATCATAAATGGCAAGTGTCCCATTCCTGCATCATTTTGGGGCCCTTCCCTCCCGCCACAGAAATCTCATTGAACAATAGAACATATTCAACAGATGTTCCCCTGCTTTTTAACAGGTGCAGTCTCCATGACAGAAGGTAAGTTTGACCTTCTAGTACCTTCCCAACACTATGTCCTATTTGATTCCTTCCTTTATTTTCGTGCAGATATTTTACAGTAAGCATTCATTAGATTCTGAGCTCAATTAAATCTGAAAACTTTAAATAACATTTTGTTTATGATAATGCAGAATACCAGTCCAATCAACAGAACCTGTATAAAAGAGTAGAAAAATGGTGCAATCTGTATTTCAGTTCAGCTAAGCAGAAAATATTTAAAACAAAATTTAACTTACAAGAAAGTTTCAACATGAAATCAGATTGGCTGAGAATTTATCTTTACAGATCTGGGTTCTCCATGCCTACAAACTTTTGTAATGTTTGGTGACAAAACAGAATTATAGAAATAACCCAACAAATGCAATGGGTAGGATTCACTGTTGCAATGCAGGACTAGGCTTAGGCAAGCCAACTTCTGCCCTGTCCCCCTAAACGTGCTTGGAAAGCTGGACAGAGTTACATTTTGTGCAGCACTTTCAGATAGAGCCTTTAGCCAAAAGTCAGGAGATGAGCTCAGATTTTCCATATAAGTTTTGCTACTTGCAATGGGATCTCATGGGTGAGGACATCTTTCCAAGGGAAGCCTAGCAGCTGCAAAGCTGCCCATGAGAGGGAGTCATGGGCTGATAAGAGGGAGACTGCTTCTTGTCTTGTGGATTTGACTTTCAGATGAGCTGAGCAGAATGAAGTGCCCATACCCAGTCATATAGGATATATAGCTATCAGTGGATAAGAACAGAGACCAGGCTTTCTCTCCTCACATTCTTGAGTCTTTTGGGTAGTATGTTATGTTTAAATTAGATGTTTTTAAATTCACACATGTAATAGATCCTTTTCAGCTTTAATCAAACTTCCCTTTCAAGCAAACCTGCTTTCAGACTGTCTGGTAGTGTCAGACATAGATGTAAACCTGAAAAAAATAAGGAAAATACTAACATTTCATCTACCATTTGAAAAAAGACCATTTTTTTTTTCCACAGAGACTAATAGTTTGGAGTATAATCTCTGAAGAAACTGAAGACCACCTCCAAAATGAAACCAAGGTCCTGTTTCATCCTAGCCTGGAAATTACTCACCTCCAAAATCATGCCAAAAGTAGTCATTGGTCACTGAAAGAAAATTTGTCTACAGTAAAAATTGTCTCTTAATTAATGAACATTATATACCCTGTACAATGTCCTACAGCCTACAAAGTTAATCTAATATATTTATGCCACCTCTGTGGCCTCCTCATGTATCCCAACAAAAAGGACCATCACAAGATAGAAAGCGGTTTATGTTATTCATTTGGATAGACTTCATGTCTCAAAGGAGGACTTCAGGGACTTGCAAGATCATACAACATGAAAGCAATGCAATGTTACTCATGACTGCATGGCCTTTTATTCAAAAAATTACACAGCAATGGCTTACTTCACCAGATTTCTCCTGTTCATCCTTCTAGATACAAAAATAAATTCATGTAAGAAAGTTGAAAGGAAAAGTTTTTACGCAAGCTACACTGTTTATTTTTGCACATCGTTGTCCTGATAAGCTATTTCAAGAAGTTCTTTCAATCAGTTTTAGAAGAAGTCAAATGGGATAAAGTGCACAGTTTCATGGATCATACCCCAGATACAACAAAGTACATAGAGGCTAGCATCTCTATCTGATCGTGTTTTATCAGCTTGAATAGCAAGGAGATTTTGGATGTAAAGGGACCTTGATAAAGGTGACTGACCAATTCAGACTTTAAAAATAGGCCTCTTTTCTAAACATGAATCTTTCAGTACAACAACCACAACCAATGCTCCAATAAACTGTTGTTATAATACATCTTCTTTGGGAAAAACTAGATTCTTTGAGATTTTCAGTGTCACAGGAAACATTGGCTCATCCTTCAGTGGATGGAGTAGATGTAAGATAACATAGATGGTGTATGATATCAGGAAACAGAAGCAGAAAGAATCCTATAGTTAAAGCACAGATAATGACTCATGGGTAAAGGTACCAAAATGCTGTTCCCTCAACTAGGAAATCTCTGTTTTGTTGATTGTGAGTGTTATGATGAATCATGACTCAATCCAAGGAAGCAGGTTGAGCAGGTATGAGTTTAAAGTTGGATTTCAAACTCTCCTATAGGTAAAAAGGTGCACATTGCAAAGCTTCACACTCATTCTACTGCATTTTATTCTGGCTGGCCTGTGAATCTGTAGGTCAGGAGCATCTACATCTTGTAGATGTTTGTCCATCTACAAGAGCAGCTTGGCATTTTTCTTGACAGGATGTTCTTGAGTGCTAAACAGCAGACAAAACAAATGACTGTGATGACATGACCAGATTAATTCCATGTTCTATTTCTTCTGCTTCTCTCATAAACTTAATAAATCATTGTGGTTTATACTTACAAACATTACATGAATATTACACCTGTAATACTCTTCAGGCTGCTGAATATCCATCTTCAGTATGTAACAAAGGAATTTAAAGCCCAGTATGCTTAGACTTTCTGTCTGGATGACACAGATTAAATCACCGGCTTTTACATGACATATTGGTCACAGGACAGTGATATACAGAGTATATGCTGGGTAAGAACTGGCCATCAAAGAGACGACATAAGCTTAAGTGATGAGCTTCTCTTAAAGTTTGACTTCCAAGAAGAGAATTTCTTTTTGTACAATATGCTTTTACAGTAATCATTCCTCTAATTTGAACATGAATGCTGATCCAGCCATTCAGAAAGAAAGGTAGAAATAATTACTTAATTCAGTAAGTATTTGTCGCCCATCATGTAGAGGTTGCTAGGACTGGAGCTTGGCTGAGCTCCTCTTGCAGGTTCTAATGCTCACTGCTGTGACTGAGAGCACCTGAATGGTAGGTCAGTGCCTCAGGCAAGCTCCTACCCACCATGTGCTAGACCCAGGGTGAATAATTTGGCATCAGATCAGTGAGCAGCTGATGTGTCTCAAGAGTTTCAGAAGAGTTTCATTAGCTGGACCAGAGCACTTACCTTTATGAAATAAAACTATCATTTTAATTTATCTGTACGGGCACGGGAAGACTTTGCTTATATTGATTGAATCAGATCAGCGAAACAAGATTTAGTAAAGAACCACTGAAGAGCATTTATATTTTGGAGACATTGATTCATTGACTTCATTCACCTTTGCTCCCCCTTTCCTCTCCCACTCCTTATAAATGTTGAGTGATTTTCCATCCATTTTGCTAAAATGAAACTGTGTCTGGCTACGTTGCCAAGTTATTCGTTATTCTTCTCTGTCTACTTTTTATACAAATGTATCTAAACACAGCACTTGACTGCAGGAAGAATTGTCAGTTGGGGAGAGAAAGCTCTTACAGAGGATGGAAAAAAATACACTGTGTTCTCTTTAATTTTGTTCTTCCCCTTCTTTTTTATCTTTGTTTTCTCTTCTTTTCCTGTGGAGATACACACAAAACTTTTGTAAGAAGTTTCAGGGGCTCATCTATCCCTGGACTACACCAGCACAGGGAGGCAGAGAAAGTTGTGAAGGATGCCAGAGGGCAGAGCCAATGCAGAAACCACTTGAGAAGAGAAAGGTCCAAGTTTCTTTCAAAACTATAGTCTGGATCATGGATTGATCTTGCTGGAGAAACACCCAGTTGATTTGGGTATTCTTCATGGAAGAGCATGCCTATGTCAAAAGTTAAAACTAAATGGGCATGGATGTAGCCTTTTCACTAAATCAATTGAAGGCCAAAGCCTCCACTAGACAGTCAAGACAAGAGCACTCACATCCTTTCCACTTGCTTAGTTTACTCATCCCATCAGTTTTGCAACAGCTACATCATGTGGAAAATAGCTGCCGTTTCCTATCCAGTGGGATGCTTCGGAGCTGTGCCAATGTTATATACTGTGCTGTAATGGAATTTGAGACAGTTAAAGCTGACTGAGACAAATTTCCCACTAATTCATAGCAACCTGCAAAAAAATTGGTGAAATCTGCTGAGTTTTTCCTAACAACAGTAATTTCTATGTGCGGTCTTTTTTGTTTTTAATAAAAGGGATTGTCTGACCCCTCCATTTTAAACAATTAGATATTGAGGGGGAACAGAAATAATTACTTCAAAAATTAAATGCAGATATATGTATGTAGACACAACTTCTTAAATTGTAAATGCTACTGTAAATGCTTTTATTTTAAACATTCTCATTTATGTTGGTTTCCCACAAGCCAATAGCAAAAGATTTCAGCTTTCATTGCTAAATAAAAATCAAAGTATGCAAGTTACTGCCAGTAGTGAACATGCTCCTGAAAATACTAAGGGCAGGTGGAAGCAAATAGATTGATTGTATAAAACTAAGACAATAAAAACAAGAAAGCAGTTTAAAGCCTGTAAAGAAATTCATGCACTTGTGCCTTCATTATCTAAAGGAGTCCCATCGAAATGTACAGGGCCCAGTGAGGTCACCAATGACATAAGCGTAAGGCAACTCCATACTTTGGAGGACTGTGTCAAGGATTTTTGTATTGTCAGATTTTTGTGATGACAGTTAGTCCTCCGACAAAAGGACCATTTTAAAAAATTGATGCTTAAACTCCTGCTAGTTTCTTATTTTGCATCCAAGATTACAGAGTTGATAAATATTAACAAGCTTCTTCATAATGTTTTATTCCAACCCTAATTTTCTGCACCCTTTTTTTGCTGTCAGCATGCAATACACACAGCAGTATGTGATCAGTGAAAGAGAAGGGCTAGGTCTGTGACTCTCTAACCAACTTCTGGAAAAGTTGATATTTCTGGAAAGGGTCATTAGGTCACATCTACACTAAATTCACATGCCGTTTGTGCCTTCAAGCACAAACTCAACCCCTTTCCATACTGCTTTGGCACAAGTCCCTCTCACAGACAGGATTTGGATAAAGGAAAAGTCATGTCTTTCATCAGTGCAGCATGACATGCCAACTTGCAGCAAGAATATTGATTTTCCTAGTTAGGACCAGCCCAGCCAGCCCAGCATTGCCATTTGTCTCTGTGTGTGGCGTGGCCAGCTTCAGGCAGAGTGATTTGCAGGGCTCCCAGCAAAGCCAGGTTCAGTAACCCAAACTCAGGGACTACTACAACAGACAAAACCAAAGGGTCTGAGCTGAGTTGGCTCCTATACCACTGCCAGATAAATGAAAGTAAAGTTTCTCCTTCCAAGCTGCAACTCAGTCTCCTGAGACATGACTTATCCCTAGGTTTATTTCAAAGACATTGCTGAAGTATTCAAAACCTCTCTGAATAACAAAATGGCTTGGGGTTTCTTCTTCCCAGAGAAGTCTTGTTTACAGATACAATACACACCATAGCAGAAATCAGAAACAATTTCCTGTAACTGCTGTGTCCATTCCTGAAACAATGAGATTATAATCCTGGGGTTACCCTAACACATACATTTTTTTCTCCTCCACTAGCTCCAGTAACTAGACCAATTAAAAGACAAACTTTGTGCAGTCTGCTCAGCAGGGTTTTTTTGCTGTAAAGACAGAGTCCGTTTTATATTATTTGAAGGAACTGACCAACAGCAATACCCTGAGCACTATAGGACCTCCAGATCCTTGGGGATTATCACTGCCTTGAGTTCATAGACATTTCTGTAGAATGTGCAGCTTAAAATTTTCTCTTTTATGTTATCTATGCATCTTCTCATTTTCTTTTTTCGTCTCTGAAAAGAGAATACACTGGAAAACATCCTATCTCGGTTTGGTCCTTTAATCCGGAAGCTCAAGTTAAGGTTTTTGTTGTCACAGGCTTCCTCTACAGGTCATGAGGAAGGACAGGCCTCCCTAGAGGGTGAGTCAGAGGCTCATCAGTGGGCTACATTGCCTTAATGCTCCACTGTCTCTCAAGGAAGTAGCATTGCCAAGGCATCAGTGATGCACCCACTTCTAAAAGACTTCAAGCAGTGTGACTGAACATTGTGCCATGTTTGGTTGGAATTTATAAGAGAGGGCTTTAGAATTTCTAGGTCATTTTCAGCAGTCATACAGACAAGGTAACACTTCCCTGACAAAGCATCTTTTTAGACAACTTCCATTGAAAGTACATGGGGAAGACACACCTTCCCAAGGGTAACATAGAGGCATAAAGCCTTTTTAGCTCTCAGAGGCACCAACTCCACACTTGCACATCTACCATGGAGTGTGGGTTGTCTCTTCTACCTTTAGCATCTGCCCAGTTCAGACGATATTCAAAAGGGAGATGTCATAATAGGAACTGCATCTTATAAACTTATTCACCTCTGCCTCTTAATCAGTAGAGATTTGGATCAATAAATGTATCAATAAATAAATCTATGATTTTTAGGCGTGTCTAGCTGTCATATTTTGGCCAGGAAATATACTGCAGCCATTGCAACGCATCAGCTTTGATGAGCACGCTGTTCTTACAACAGGATTAAATGGTCAGCCAGAGAGGCCTGGAAAAGAATGGGCTAAAATTGTGCTTTGGAGCACCAAAGTGTGGGCATGCAGTTGACAGCTTTTCCTGATTTTGACAAAGTGGTGCCTGAGTCCGACCTCATTGCATGTTGCGGCAAGTACAGCCCCGGGAGTGTTTGCGCATGGTCTGTGAGGAGTTTGGTTGTACTTCCCCAGTGCAACATTGTTTTTCTGTTCCTAGGGAAAAAATAGGAGTTCTAGGAGTAAAATTGACAGACATGATCCCTAAATTGACAGAAGAGAAAATAGATGCATGAAGGCGTTTTTGAGGAGTGAGTTGCTACCAGGACTGCAGGACTATAAGGACACAATATTGCAGGACTTTGAGCAACTAGATTACAAAAAAATGGGTGGGCTGCACCTAGAGCTGTGTGAGATGAATGTCATGATCATAGGCTACTCCCTCTCCAAACAGAGATTCCTTGAACAGACAGCTGTCACTCAACCTAGGGACAGCACTGAACAACTCACTGCAGCAGTGCCAAAGCTGTTTAGAGACCATCTTCTCAAACAAACTCTAGGGATAGCTGCACAAATTGCCTTGGTGATGGTATCATCAGGAGCCAAGGAGGCTATCAAAATCTGAGAAACACTCCTCCCACTCCTTTTTACCAGGCTGTTGGGTCTGTAAAAGCAGAGGAGATGCCTCACAAAAGCATGACGAATGTGAATTTCCTTGCCTGATCTGTTGAGCCACCCTTGTGGTACAAAGCTGTTGCATGTATTCTCATTGACAAATAGGCCATATGAATTATTTTATTAACAGTTTCCTGGACAAAGTAGCTTAGAATGGAATAAACATATTTTCCAATGAGTTATACAGAAAAAATAAAAAGACACTTGCAAGTTATTTTATATATATATATAAAATATAGGTATATATTTTTTATACATATATATATATATCTCCCAGGCAACAAAGCTCCCCAACTGTTCCCCAGATATCTGTTTGGTATTCCTGTAAGTGTTATATCACCAAAATATGAGAAAAGAAGGACAACAGTATCATGTGAATAGAAGCCATATTCTATTTTTGGTGTTATATTGAGGTAAATCAGGAATGAGCTCAGTGAAGAAAATTGCTCTCAGATGCACTGGTATTAATGTGAAAGCAGAGCAGAGTCCTTGAAATACAGTTATATAATGTCTGGAGAAGAGATGTTGGTAGAACAGATGATCTCTGCAATGCTACCAGATAATTAAGCTGAAGTCAAAGCCCAAACCTAGATCTCATTGCTGCATATTAATTTAGTAAAATAGAATATTCATGCTTTAGATATTACCTTTTCGTTTGGGAAAAGCAGGTATGTCCTTAAGGAAACATTGGTTGGATTTCACTTAATTTTAAATTTAAAATTCTCAAGAGCAGCAAAGAGAACTGTATAGCTGATAAACATTTGAGACCAAGGGGAAAAAATCACAACTTATCACCAATATTTTTAGTTCCCCATGAATGATTTGCATTCCCCTGCACTATCAGATATCTTCAAAAGAAAATGTCAAAAGAAGAGAGAAGTGCACTTGGTTCATGTAAAGTTAAATTTGCTGCAAAAATCCCTATGAATTCAAAGCTCTGAGACCCAGTTCTCATTTCTGATGTTGGGCACACACTTGCAGCCTGGTTTTGAAAAGTTTCTGAGGGTTTGGGGAGTTTTCAGGCTCTACGATGACATGCCTGTAGGAAAGTCCCCACTGAGCTCTGTTGCAGAGCACTACAACAGAGCCCAGGTCTGTGGAGGACTGGCACAAATGCTCTCAAATGCCCTTGGCCTTAGCTCAGGGGTGCTCAGCCTCTGCCGTCAGGGGCTGGCACACCATCCCAAATCAAGGGATGGTTAGCACCCAACTCTCCCAAAGCAAGCTGAGACCATTGGTTTCCAGGTCAGTCTGGGCAATGCCTGTTAGTGAGTTTTACAAGCAATAGAAATAGATTTTTTCCTCTACTTTTTTTTCAGTGTAGCTTTCCATATTGGAGCAAACTAAGAATAGTGAGTGGCAAGATCCTATCTTTTTATAGTCGAGTATATTCTTAGCTGTTTGGTGAGAGGACAACTGAGATTCAATAATATGCTTGAAATCACCGGGTACATCGCAGAGAAAGACTCCAGAGAAGATCTCAGTAAACAGCATTGCCCTTGGCATGTCCTTCGCTATTGCAGTGCAGCCTGAGACAATGCTATTTCCACCAGTGGATTATCATTACTCATTAAGTCACTGCAGCGTGGTGGATCTGGAACCCACCAGAGAATATTTATATATACCAGGAATAAATAGTGAAGAAGGCATAAGCATGCTATGTTTTACAGAATCCATGCAGCAAGAGCACTTGATTACAAAAGTGTCTTGACATTACGTAGTGTTTAAGGTTTTTTTCTTTGTGCTCTCCTTTTACCCAGTCTTGACTCAGTCACTGAAGAGCTGCAGGTAACCTCCAATCATTGTGCATTTAAATTAAAGAAATAAGAGGCATCATCATCTTTTCTGCCCTACGGTGAGCTCAGAGATCCTGCCAGGGGTGAGCGAGCTCTCTAAGCCCAGGTCTGGAAGTAAGAGCTTTCCCTCTGCCAAGTACAGTGGGTCCATGGAACATTTTCTATCTATGTACATTAGCGCCTGTGTATGTAAAATACACAATGTAGAGTACAATAATCTAGTATAACCCTCAGCCCTCATTCATTGTTGCAGGAATTTAGCAAATAAATGCTGAAAATGGAAGGAGAATGTCACAATCATCTGAAAACAAATAAGCTATTTATTATTAAAAAATACAGTGAAAAATAGCGTTAATATTCAGCAGAGCTTAATGAATTGAAGACATTTTTCTTCTCAGTTCTTACCAAGATGGAACGTTTTTTCTTTGCAGTTAGGTGAAAGTCCTTCATTCTTTTTAGAAAGTTGTTGCATAAAACTACAAGATAACATCAATATGAGTTATGCTGACTTTTGTCATAGTCTGGCTCTTATACTGGAAGGCCTTAGTTACAGTGACATTTAACATGTTAAATTTACTGTCTATAGAAAGAATTTTGGTTAAAGTGTATTCAGCAAGAAAGAACTCACAACTGGTGCCCCTCTTAATTAAATGATAAAATGTTGCCAGGGCAGACTGATCTCAATGTTGCTGTGTCACTAGAGGAAAACTGTGGTTATTTTTGAAGTGACTCATGAAAACGTTTTCTTCTTATTTACTTCTGTTTCAGAAATTTTTAAGAAAGAAAATATTTTCAGAACATTCAGGAAATTGGATTAACAGACCTAGGGATTTTTTCTCTGGTGCTTATCTCCTCTTATAGCTATAACCGCTGCCACAGCAGCACACTGCTCTGCACCCCACACTACTTTTAGATTTAACCTTAGCTGGAGTAACCAGTGAAAGTGACACCAGGACTAGGACTGCAGATCTGGATGACCATTCAAAGATTCAATTTTTGCCTCTTTGGGGTGACTATCAATAAAAGGTCTACAGCAGTGATTGAGGTGATGCAAATCCCTGAGTATAGGCATATGTCCTGAACACACTAGCATGACCACTGAGTTACAGAAACAAGTAAAAGAGGATCTTTATATTAGTGCCACTCATGGGGTTTTTTAAAAATAAATTATGAATATATTTTTTTCTCTCAGTATTTGGCCAGTTTCTCATGGTGCTATTCAAGGCTGATGCATCTTCTAAATTGACCTATGTCGTTACATTTTACATTGCTTTGACAAAACATCTCACTACTTTTGGGGAAGAGGATAGTTTGTCTCCCTGATGTTCCAGAGCTACAGTCAGGCAGCAAACTCTGAACTTTGTTGTAAGCCCAAGAACTACCTTGGCATCTTTATGAATGCTCTTGAGCAAATCTGTAATACAGTTTTATTGAACTGCAATCCCCTCCAGGGTTTGGGATTTGCCGCAGCTAGGAGTTGTCATCACGTTCCATCCGGTATTTTCTGCTTCTGTAAAAAATTCCCAAAACATTCACTTATCTTCAATCGCAATAAATTGGTCACATACTTAATTTGTTTTACAAACTAGGACCTCTTCCTGAAAAGTGGACTACCACCCAGAAGGACAATGTCAATGGTACACCGAGGAATTTCCAAGCTAAGTCTCTCAACTGTTTTGTTATGGGCATAAATTCTTAGCATGGGAAGAGAGAAAATTGAGTAAAAAATATAAAATGAGGTGTGCTTCTATTAATGCAATTGGAAAAGCAAACGAAATCTTTACATCAGTAAGTTAGGGCTGAGATTTACTTACTAGCATAACAGGTTCAGTCTGGTGTTTCTTAATGGTGGTTGTGCAATTTTGTTTCAGAAACAGCACTGAGACATGATGTTTCTCTAAGCCTTTTATTTTGCCAGATTCTGACTGGGCACACAGTAATCCCTGTCAGCTGCAAAGTAAGAAAGTAATGTTGCATTTCCAGTTGAATGATTCAGTACTGTGCAGGGAGTGGAGACCACAGTAATGTCACACATTAACACCTACAGGGAACTTGACTACAGTAATTTGTTTCACTTTTTTACCAAGGACAGTTTGGGACAGTTAGATTTATGAAGCCATAATAAAATATTGACCATGTCAGTGGTAGAATTACATTCATTTCACTTTCTCTTTCTCCCTTACTTTTTTTTAGTTCTGTTCAAAATGCCTTCCTATGTATCTGCACATAGCTGTAAAAGAAACATATTGACTTAAATGAATGATTTATAATGTAATTTATAACACTCTCATAATTTCAAATTATAATAACATGCTTCCTCAGAGAGCTTACTCAAGCCTCTGGATAAATAAAAGCTACATTACATTTTCCCTCTCCTTCCAGAAACTTTTAAGTGGCTTACTTCCAAAAGCTTCCTGCCAGCTTTGGCACCCTGCGAAATGTTTGTACCGCAGTAGCCCTGTCCCTCCCTGGATTCCCTTCGCTGTTGTTTTGCTTCTCTGTTTTGCAATGCCCACCCTCTGCAGCTGGGAATTTGCTGTCTTTTGGCTACTGAGCACTGACACGTAGACAAGCAGAGCAACGGCAGTGGCTTTTCTGCAGGACGGCGTTCACCCTGCCAGCACCCCACAAAAATGGCAGTCCTGATTTCTGCATTGAAGAGCTGCACTTGACTTCCAATGGCCTTCCATGAGGGAAGGGAAAAGATTGGCTCTGCCCCACAGCAAGGGGTGAAGTGTGTATCCTGATGTGGAACAGCTGTTTCCTGACTGTGTCTACTTTCTGTGCCATACAAGCTGTGCTGGCATATCACAGAATCACAGAACCACTACAGTTGGAAAGGACCTTCAAGATCATCGAGTCCAACCATTAACCCAACACCACCATGTCCCCTAAACTACCCCACATTAATATAAACCTCAAGGGTAGTAAGTGTTTCAGGTTGCCGACCTTGGTGCCTGACCATGAGCTCTCCTCCAGTCGGAGGGACAGTAATCATGCATGGCCCGATCAAAGCAAAGGGATCCCATAGCTGTGCTACTGCATATACCACCTCCACCTGAGGAGGGTGAAGAAAACTGCCCCTGCTTCTCACCAAGTCTTGCATGCCTCTGTTCATGCAAGACCTCTCCCACGCTCTGGGACTTTGGCTGGCTGCAGGGTTGACCCGTTTGCCCCACAGGTACCACTCACTTCCCTCCAGGTTGTGAGCAGAGCTGGAGATGACAGAGATGGCTCTTATAGCCATGGGGTGCACCTCACTGGAAGAAAGCTTAGATGCATGTGAATATCTGAGCCTGACATTAGAAGTGTAAGAGCAGGTAATTTTTACCTGATGGGAGCTCATGGAATCCACTTCTTCGGGGCCTTCCCTGGTGCATCCTCCTAACCAACCTGTCAACAAACCATATCTCTTGGCACATTCAGGATGGGAAAGGATGTTCCAGGGCCAAATACAAGAGTATTTGGTGCATAAAAGAAAAAAGGCATCATGGAAGAGAAAAGCCTGACTTGTTTCTAGCAAAAGAGAAGACATTTTTTGCAGAAAGAATAATTGAACAGGTCTGTGTTCAGAATGAATTAGAAGAGAGATACAAACATGTGAGGAGTTTTTAAAATGTCTTCAGTAGTTTAGAAGACAAATGCACAGCTTGCCCATGTTGTCTCAGGCTGCTCGACCATCCCTGCTGGTGGACTGTGGTTAAAGGAATGTATACCACTATTTTACAAAGTGCAAATACCAAGAAAATGGGTTGTCTGTTTTCTATTAGTGCTGTGAGGGAAAAAAAATCACAGTTTTTGTAGCTCTATAATAATATACAGAGTAGTTTCATTCAGATTTTCAATTTATGCCAGTTGCTTAGGAGATATGTGTGGGGAGACATTATTTGGTTCATCATCATGCTGGAGAGCAATTTCTTAGTTGCTTCCAAGTGTCTTGCTTTGGAGGAGAGAGAAGACTCCTGTTTGTTCTGTGAAAACCCTTTAGTTTGAAGGAGAGCAGCCTCAGCCTGCATCACTTTGTATTTATTTGACCTGTCTGAGAACCAGTCACAGCATATCCTAATTTTATTCATTTTTTTTAAGCATTCTGTGACTTTTCCTTTCACTGTACCTTCACTTTGTCACTTTGCCTCTCAACACACATGCCAAGTTCAATCCTGCGGAGCGGTCCTTGAGGCAAGCCAGCCACGGACACTCACATATTTCCCCAGCTGAAGGAAGCCTCAGTGCTGCTCACCATAAGCCATTCTCACCTTATTGAGATATCTAATGCAGCAGAGTTCAGAAATAAAATGGTGTTGAGGCTTTATATAATTGCTGGGATGAGAAACAGCCACCCGTCTCCATTAACAAATCAGCTGGGAACACAGCCTTGGACTTGGGCCATGTCCTGGCCCTGTTCTTGACAGACCCTTCCCCTCAGCTGGGGGGTGGGACACAGAGCAGAGCGACTTGCTGGGGATTCCCACATCGCTGGGAGACCCACAGGAAGTTTCTGTGCACACAACTACGAGTCTGCCCCTTCCCTGACAGACAGTCCACACCTCAAAGCAAACAAATCCCAGGTGTTACCTCTTGAAATGCTACAACACACTGTTAGGTAAATTGCTTTAAAAATATAGACATGAATGCTGGAAGTGAGATGAAGATTTGATCGAGTACAAATACACTGCTTTTGCTTCATCTAACTGAAAAAATTATATATTCAATTTTAAATGCAAGATACAGAGATTCACTTTGTCACAGAAACAGGGAAGGTCATAAAGGAATGGCAAATGTCATGAGCTACAACCTCACCGACAAAATGAGGTTGGGCTTCCTTCAAAATGAAGTGTCCTGTTCTGGAAAATTGTATCCAGACAGCACACGTGCTTAGACATGAAGAAATTATATTGAAATTATATATACATGAAGTATAATTATATTTACATATAGGTTGCCTGAATTTTCTCTAGTTCAATCTCTGATCAGCTTTTAGAAATATCTACCATGATGTCATGTTCTGAAGGCTTGAAAAGGTCTCTTCAAATTATACCTGACAGGTTTCAGACATCCAAGTAAGAGCACTCCGGTCCTGTGGATTGAGCGAGCTGCGCAGCTCCATCCCTCCAGGCAGGTGTTTCTGCTCTTTCCAGCTGAACTGCAGACAGATGGAATTTGACAGTGTTTCCCCTTCAGTTGCATCCTAAGGAAAATTAGCTAGCTTTGTCTTTTAGTTGATTCAAGCACAAATGACAAACAATTGACAGCCAGGGGTATTTTCCCACGCTAAACCCACAGATCTGACAGCAGACACTACTGAAACAAAAGCAATAATAAGGCACTGAATTCTCATGGGCCTGTGAAATTAAAATGTTTTGTAAAAATGACTGCATTTTTTATCTGTGTTATTAATGGCAGATGTAAAGTTAATCACGATATTGGTACAAAAGATGAAGTTAATAACAGGGAGCCCATAGGCCCTTTTTGTTAACATTGCTGTGCCTCAGCTATGTTTAAGCTAGACAAGAAAAGAGCTTAATTGCAGCTCTACAAATTGTGAGTTCACAAAGCTGTAACATGTGGATGAAATGAGTGAGTTACTCAAAGATCTTCCTAGAGCAAGTCCAGCCTTCTTAAGGATTCCGTGGTTTTTTAGTAAGAAGGCTACAGGGGAAAACATTGCAGAAATGAATCTGCAAACTCAGGGAACAAGGGTTGTCAGTAATCTGTGTCTAAGAAATCCACTGCTTGGAATATGTATGTTAAATAGTCTTAGCATATAGTAGTGTAATGTAATGGAAAATGAATATTCAGGCTGGCTTAAGATACTGCTAATACAACCTTCATGCCAGCCTCTGCCATACTGCACCACAGTACTCAGTAATACCATTTCTGCTAGCTGCAGTTACAGAACAACATACCTCCTGCAACTTTCTCTCCTGAACTCCAATAGTGGAGAAATGAAAGTTTACATTCTCTTGAGTTTGGGAGTGTCTCGTATCTATTTGCTTTTACTATTGTCCCATTATATTTCTCACTCTTGCTCCAGTTCCTTTAGCCCACGTCAAAGGAAAATAGCAGCTCAGCTTTATTATCACAAATGTCTATTGTTATAAGGTCCTTACGGATAAGCCTTGCAAGCACAACGATGCTACCTCTTACAATTTCGTTTTCGGAGGTCTAAGGGTAGATCTCAGATTTAGGAGAGCATACAGCTTTGCAAAAGTATTTCAATGTGATAACACCTCACCATCTGTCTATTAAGAAGAGAACAGTCTAAAACTGACCCCCAAGAAAATAAAGCCACCTAAGGCTAGCTGTTTTTTTCAGTCCAAATTGCCATATATTTTTCTTTAAAAACCTTTATGTTCAAAATGAGACAAAAGGGGAAAAATACAGGTGGTTATACAAGTACATTTCTGGGGTGGTTTGTGATGCGCTCATCAGTACCTGTGAGGGTATACATAAAAAAACATCCAGTCAGAACAGGACTGATGGTTTATTTTTTGTGTCACTTCATGGATTTCAGAAACTCTACTGAATCTCCTAAAGTCACAGCAGATTTTCCAGGCCTTCAGCAAAGAAAAGTAAACCACCATCAGCAGTTGCACAGGTCTTCCTCTTTGTTAGAAATTGCGGGTTTAATAAGCTGCAAGAGTGTGTATTGCCAGCCTTCTGCAGATGTAAATATCATTAGAAATCCATTGGATAGTTGGTTTCTTGCGGGATTGCATAAAAATCACTCCTTTAAGACAGACTTTCTGCTTACCCACCCCTTCCACATACTTTCAGTGTGATACGTACTGGAACCATTGGTTATGGAGTAAGATCATTACAAAGGTAATTTCTTTCTGCAGCATGACTCAAACTTATAATAAAATTTTTATTGGATCAATAGCTGCTCACGTATTGAAAGTAGTCATAAATTTTTGTGGCATTAACAGAATTCAGTAATTTGTCACTCAGATGGTTCCAGGTGAACAGGGCCTATGAAACGTTGTTTGACAGTTGCTAAAGCTACTGAAATAATGCAGGTAATTTGGAAAAAATGGTTGGGTAGTTATGTCTCAAACTATAATTTGTACATCAATAAGATCAGACAATAACTTTCTCCAAAAGACTGACAAAGCTTGGTTCCTGGCTGCCACATTGCCCTGTAGCTTATTCCTCTGTGAGTTGAGTTCTGGCAAATATGCTTTGCTACTGAACAAAACACAATAGTCTGTGCTCCGTTTGAAATATAGACGCTCCTTAGCCTTGCAAAAACTGGAAGTACCAACCATAAAGTAGATTGTTTCTCTTTCTCAGGAAAAAGCTAAAAGGGAGAGAAAATACCAAGCAGTTTTTCCCTCAATTTGCTTCATGGGTGTTATTGTGAGCTTCCCATTAACTTCTTAACTATTTTTGTCTTAGGCTTTTAAATGGATTTATTAATTACAAATCAACCATGAAACAGTGTAAAACTAGATATGTTTTATTTATTTTGAGTTGCTGACTTTTAGCTCCACAACATATTCCTTTAGGACTTTTTGTTCCTTTTTTTGGTTGGGGGTTTTTTTTGTTGGTTTTAGTAATAAGAAAATCTGATATGATTACATAATTTAAAAAAAAAAAACTCCACCAGAATCTAATTAAGTTAGTCCAGTAAGGCCTGTTGTTTTGTTTTCTTTCTCTACCTAAGTAAATATATTTCTTTGATAGAAGACAATTATAACATTTGCTCATCTTTGAAAAAGCAGCGAATTATTTCAAGATTATTTGGTATCATTTTTGTTAAGATTTTGGAAGCAGTCCTGTTTTTTAAAATGATGATACCCCTTCAGGCCTCTGCTACACTTTAAGCCTTTTGTTTTTCTGACAGAATAGAGACCAGAAGGAAACATGACTGAACACAAAATCTGTCACCAGGAGGTTTCATGATACTGTCATTTGTCTTCATGTCACAACAGTGAGGCCAGAGCCCGTTTTGTAACGTGGTTTCTATTAGCGCGGTTGGTGCGAGCACAACCGAGAATCAAATTCATCCCTGAACACGCACAGACACAAAAGAAAGAAAATATGACCTTGGCTCTCCATTTTAACAAGCCTCATCTGCAACAGCCCTCCAGAGCATCACTTTGGATGAATCACAGAATTTTTTTCCCCTCTGTTCTCCCACATGAGCTTACGCATCCCCCGATGCTGGTCTGTCATCAATTCTCCTTACCCTTGATATCCACAGAGCGGGGGGTTAATCAAGGCATTTCTCTGTCCTGGTGACCCCATCTGCCAAAACAGCCCTGGAAGCTGTCGATCCATCATTTCGCTCTGGACCGATGCCCATTCACCACAGTATTTCCGAGCTCTATAGAGAGCTTATGCCACCGTGACATGATACTTATGCCTCAGGCATACGTATGAAGGCCAGGCTTTAGCACTGTCCTACAGAAAGCACAAAGGCTTTCAGTCCTCACGAAGTAAAATGTGCCAACTTCATTCAGTTTGCATTGATAATTGTTTTCTGTTGTAAAACACATGTGTACGAAAACTAAATCTGGAAATGCGTGCTTAAAAATGTCAGGAAAACAGTGACATGATCAGCATAAGCTTTGTCCTGGTACATACACACTGACATCAGAACTACAAAGCAAAGGATGTTCTCTAATTTTATATCTGATTATCTGAGCCCGAAGCTTCCTGGTTGATCTCAAGGGTCTTTCTGTACAGATTAGATTGAAATGATATGATAAATCTTACACATGATATCAGATGAATGTGAAATTAGTTGTGAGAAGTAAATAAATTACTTCAGTATCTCCTTCTATTGATAGAAACAAAAAGCCATAGATGAATCAGTTTGCTTGATTTACTAAGCAGCCCTGCGTGAATTAAAGCTATTCTGTAGGTAATAGTAAGTAAACAAGTTTAGTTAAAGAGAATGACCAACTTGCTTCCACTGGCATAAGAAATAATCTCCAGAAAAAATAAGGGAAAAGGTTTTGTCTCAGCTTTTCAGATCTTTTCAGAAAACTGTTTTCCTTTACCAGAATTTTTTTCCCCTCTGTTTTCAAAAGTACATTGCTACTGCTCTTGAAAGTGTAACCCAATCATCATGAATCAATTTATTTGTTGAAATGATACTTGTATCAGGTTTTGTGTATTTCATTACATCTAGTGGTTTTGAACACCAATTTATTAAACTCGTTACTTCTACAGATAAAATTAATTTGAAAGTGTGAAAAATCGATATTTAAGACGTTTCTGAAATCCATTCTAATCTGCATGCTGAGGGAAAATATTCTTCTTATAGCTGCATCTGAGAGGGCATCTTTAAATCTTTTCAATATATTTCATGATTTTCAATTAATTGGGAAGACAACCATTTAAAGACAGAACATTAGACTAATTCCTAATACAATGCACTGAAGCATTTGAAAATAAATATGCTGTACTGAATCTTGCCTTACACAACATGTCTCATTTGAAAAGTCGTTTCTAGCCTTTTGTGAACTACAGTAATATTCATTATTTTCTAAAACTCGGAGAAATGGCTGAATCAGGTTAAAATAAATTTGTTTGCCTGTAGAGCCAGATATAGGCAACTTAAATGTCGAGTAATGAATGAAATGCCTTCTTACTCTTTCTATTTTATTATCATACTTTCTTTACACAAGAGTTACATTTATTATAAAAAACGTATTTTTATATAGTTTATCATTTAGCCAATGCATTCTGTCAGAAGCTTCAGCACAAATTGCTCTAATCTTAAGAAAGCAATATAAAGGAACAGCTCTTAACAAATAGAAATATAAGCAATATTCAATCACTGAACGTATCTCTCCTTCATTGCCATTTCAGCTATGATTACAAGAACAACAAAAAAAATATATTTATGGAGCTCCAAGAATTTAACTGAGACTAGGAAAATATGTTGTGCCATAAAACCTGGACCTCTATTTATCCTATGACTCCTAGGATCCAACAGAGCTATTAGTTCTATTTCCCAGGAACATCTTTTGAAGGTGTTTTGTATCACTGGAGTATCAGGAGTCGGAGGACAATGACCTTTTTGTGGAAATTGTTTCCCCCATTTGCCCAGGTATTCCTGTCCTGTGTAAGCTCACATGTTTCCATGCTGGTGATTCGGTCCCCTTTACATCTCCAAGGTGGTCCTTAATACACAACCTCTTCCTGAGCCGGATGCAGAAGGCTATATTACAAATAATATGCACTACTGAGCCTATAGTGGACACCTAGCACACAACAAACACCTCCATCATCCACAGTATTATCCCATTGATTTCCATCATAGATTTGGTAACCACCACTCCTTCATCAGACCATCTCTTCTACCCCACTATTGATCAGCCAGTTACCATCAGTACCCTAAAAAACAGATCTTCAAACAACCATATACATGTGAGCCATGTAGATTAACAAACATCTCCATAAAATTAGCAGTTAGTTAATGCATGAGAAGAACCAGGATCCTGCATGTCATGTTGTTTCCCATAAGTACAATCAAGATACCAAAACAATATCTTCAAGTTACCATAATACTTCCCTAGCAAAAAGAGATCACCTTCTCAAATTGATCTCTTCATTCCTCATATTCAAAAGCAACGCAAAGTATTTTCCAAAGAAAAGTTTAGGAGCTAAGATTCCTAGCCACTGTCCTGTAAGAATCAATGTCAAGACAAAAACCCAAACACCAAATATTACAGTTATTTTCTTTTTCGCCCTGTTCCCAGCTTTAAAACACGTAATATGTAGCATGCCTATGAGACCACTCAAATGTATAGAGGATTGTACTGTAAAACACAGAATGAGTGGTTCTCCTTTTCCAGGCTAACATCCACTCTTAAGTAGAAGACTGTGCATCATAAAAGGACATAGGGACATTTCTGGGCATTATGCATGACATTTTAGTACTGTTTCAGTTCCAAAGCCAAGTGGCCAAGAAAAAGTAGCTATTCACAGGTGTGCTTGTTTTCCTTTTCACAGATGATGGTTACGCAGCTTTTGCCCAATGCGGTGTCTTTGTGGAACAGATTCTTACCCTGAATCTCTGCTGAAGGATGTGTCAATGCTGTCGCAGAGGCCCCTGCAGCTTTTGGTTTTGAGAATGCTTACATATACTCTTTGTTTTCTTGCAGTGAGATAAATTAGAACCACAGGACTGTGACTATCGTGGGGTTGCCTAGCAGGGTATCAGCTCCTGAAGGAGGACTTAGTCCACAGCTCTCCCCCAAGCACAGGGTCGTCCCCCACGCAGGATATCTGCAGCCCAGCTGCCTGTGAGCTGCCATCCTGTCGGCTGTGCCAGGCACCAGCTAGCTAAGCAGTCTTTGGCACAGTCCAAAACCATTTCAAGGAGCTTTACAGTGATTAAACAGCATAGACAGTCATGGGCCAGCACTGGTCCATGCTTCATCCCGGTTTCATTACACTAGACGTAGACTATGTATCATCCGTACCCATACAACAAAATATTTTGGTGTGTGTTTTAGTTAATCTTCCCCCTCCAAAATCACCTAATGTTGATGTGCAGAGGTGCTTTACTTCCTACAGGCCAGTACAGGAATTTCTTCTAATTGCAGGTTGTTTGGAGGACTGGGCCACTAGGTGCAGTGAGGCTGTGGTGAAGCACAGTGACTTGGTTAGGAGTGAGGAGATTATGACCGACAAGCAAAGGAAAGAAGGAAGAAAATGGGACAGTACCTGAGAGGAAGGGTTGGGATGAGTGTGAAAAAAGCAGAAGGTCAAAGGAAAGGAATGAAGTGAAAAAGAAAGCAAAGAGTACCAAAAAGAATAAAAAACACAGGGGAGAAGGCAACTCAGGGGGAATGAGATGTAAATAAAGCAAGTCTTGAAGCAAAACAGGATAAAAATAACGCATTCAAAAGAGCTGGACCTGCAGAGCTTCTCTGAGCTGAATTTAGCGTTTCCAGGCCCCGAGGTGGGCATAGCCTAGGTTAAGAGAGGAAGGAAGCAATGGTGAGTTTGTCTGTGCTGTTATTCAGATAGATGGTGCTGGTAACACCACTCTATCCTTCATTTTAGGATTATTGCTGAACCCTTCATTCCCATCCTTCCCATCAATAGCCATGAAAGGTCAACAGCAGCATAAGCAGCGTGCTTTGCTGCATGCAGGCACCATACAAAAACGCTGGTCCTGTGCTCAGTGGGGACACATTACAGTACGGCCGCATAAAACACACTTAGGAGTGGGACTTAACGTCTGTACTGCTCCCCTGACCGACCCCATCCTTCCAGAGTGGTGCCTCTGCTGCACAAACTGCAGGGACTGCAGCTCACCAGTTCTCATCGAACCACATGATTTCTCCATGAAATTACGTATTACTTACTGTTTCCTGAACTGCAAGAAGTAGGTGGTGACGCAAAGTGAAGCTTTCCTTCTACTACATCATACAGGGAGTATCAGTCCATGCAAATCCACAGGTAAATCCTGTTAGGACTAAACCGAGGATTCATTGCTGTTATGCCCTCATCCTGTGCTTTCACTTCCTGCATTGCTCACTTGAGTTTCTGACTAATTGTCAAAATTGGCTGCAGGCATGAGTCATGTGCTTTAACACAACCTGATTAACCAGTCAAAAAGGATATAGTGATTTTTCACTAAAGCAAAT
>NW_010536837.1:100463-124407 GCF_000687285.1 Phaethon lepturus | reverse complement strand
TCCCTACATGATGTGTCATGAGAACGTGTCCAATCAGTTTAAAACCCTCCATCCTTGAAAAGTGGCCTACCTCCTACACTGATTTTCTTGCAAGTTGCCTTACAGAAAAAAAGCAAATCATAGTGATGCAGATTTTTTGCATAAGTTTGTCTTAAATGCGTATGTGGTTTTTGTCACTCCTGGATGTGACATCATCTTTGAGCCTCACATAGGCCCTTGCCATGTCATAACATGCTCTGTAGTCCTGACTTCCTGTGAAGAGCATCTTCTCTTAATTCTTTGTTTTTTTAATAATAGACTTATTATATTATGGCATATACAACTGAAGATTTCGCTGCAGTTATGGGGCTAGTGAAAATCAGAAGCTGTAAGTCAGGCAGACAGACAAGTCTAAAGTTCAGAGTCATATCTGAAGCTTTCTTCAAAAGTAAATTATGTTCAAACATCAGCTCCGGATTAAAAGAAAGGGTACTACCAACTGGAAAACATGCATCTTCCCATTTCTGAAGGATAGGTGTATACTATAAAAGGAAGCAACCCTACACCACAGGCTTAGTTGGAGATGCTTACAAATGGGATGAAATACCTATGCAGCGCAATGCCAACACATCAGCTAGGGTCCCAAAAGCAGGCAAAGTAGCTAGTTAGCTTGCAGGACCCTTTGCCAGAGGAGCTATACTGATCTTGACTGTAGTGCTAAGGTATTTGGAGTTATTCCAGGTGCCTTTGTAGAGGTGGATGCAGTTGTAATACCAGCTAGAGGTCTTGCAGCACAGTTTGACTTGAAGCACTCATGGGATACAGCAACCCAACCTGCGATGCATAGGTTCATTGTATTACTGCACTGGTCAGCATAAACCTACACATAAAGATCACCTCCTGCGAAAGCAGAGTCCAACCACAGGATTGCCGATAATACGCTATATAACCTCAGAAAGATCTTCATCCAAATGTTTTTGTGCACCACAATAAGATCACTTAAGACCCTGCTCGGAAAGAGGGAAAGGGTGTTTCTGAGACAGGGTGCTCAACAGTCATAGGACAGTTTCATGTGGGCTCCTGGTCCTACTTGCACGTTAGCTGAGGCAATAACTCCCTTTTTGATACTGATTCCTTATTGCCTACATGCACATCATATTTAGGTTGTGTCAATGACTTATTTAATGCAGCTTTAGTATTTCTGGTGGAAGGAGCCAGACTAGATCTTTACGTGTTGAATACATTGCTTTGGGGTAGATTTTTGCCCTTTCCTGAAGTACTGAAGATTGGTGACAGAGACAGGAGAGAGAAAATTAAGTGCACAGCTGCTCCTCAGTATTAAGGCCTAAGAATCTTAGAATCAAAGAATCAAATAATCATAGAATGGTTTGGGTTGGAAGGGACCTTAAAGATCATCTACTTCCAACCTTCCTGCCATGGGCAGGGACACCTTCCACTAGGCCAGGTTGCTCAAAGTCCCATCCAACCTGGCCTGGAACATTTCCAGGGATGGGACATCCACAACTTCTCTGGGCAACCTGTTCAATGCCTCACCACTCTCATAGTGAAGAATTTCTTTCTTATATCTAATCTAAAACTACCCTTTTTCAGTTGAAAGCCATTACCCCTTGTTCTATCACTACATGTCCTTGTAAAAAGTCCCTCTCCAGCTTTCTTGTAGGCTTCCTTCAGACACTGGAAGGCTGCTATAAGGTCTCATTGGAGCTTTCTCATCCCCAGAGTCTAACAAAAGTAGAGTAGACAGGCAGATTAACCTCCCTTGACCTGCTGTTTACACTTCTTTTGATGCAGCCTGGGATACCGTTGGCTTTCTGGACTGCAAGTGTACATTGCTGGCTCATGTTGAGCTTCTTATTAACCAACAACCCCAAGTCCTTCTTGACAGGGCTGTTCTCAATTCATTCTCCACCTGGCTTGTATTTGGGCTTGGGGTTGCCCCGACCCATTTGCAGGACCTTGCATTTGGCCTTGTTGAACTTCATGAAGTTCACACTGTCCCACCTCTCAAGCCTGTCAAGATTCCTCTGGTGGGCACCCCTTCCCTCCAGCACCTCTACCGCACAACATAGCTTGGAAGTATTTGCCCAGTGTGTCTTGTTTATTACGATTGTCAGATTTGGGGTCAGAAGAGAATTTTCCCCCAACTGGGATTGTCAGGGACTGTTTTTGCCTTCCTCTAAAGAAAGACAAAGGAATGGCCAGTTTCTAAGGCTTGCTTGATCTCACCCCACAAATGCCACATGATCTTCCCTCTATTTTTTTTCCTGTAACACAAAAGAGCTGTGGCTTTTAAACTTATACTTTAGGTATGAGTTGGCCACATGCTACCCGAAGTGTTTTGTGGCCTCTGCTGAACAGAGAATTGAGGAAGTGATGTTCTGAGGGGTTTTTGGTCTGAACATCTGGTGCATGGTTACCTGTGACAGGAGGAGAAATTCAGGGCTTTGGTATGATGGTTTGTGGTAAATTGTGTTCTTCCACGTGCCTTGTGTGATGCACTTCCATCATAAAGTAAGGGGGGTGACAGGCTAGCATATGAACATTTGGCCAAGAACATCTATTTTAACAAAAACAGTTGAGTGGGGCCAGCTCATTAGAAGTGGTACCATTGTGATGCACTTGAAGCACTTATGTCATAAAAGAGCAAAATACAATTCAGACGGCCAGCAGAGCTGATGACACTTCACTTACATGAAAACTGTGGCTTGTAAATTGTCTGCTGTCCTGGTCTCTGTGATCCTGAGGCAGGTTCAAGCAGGGCTCTTTTCTTGGAGCGTGTGAAACGCGCACTCCCTGGCCCTCCGTGCTGCCTCCGCGCCTCTGCGGCAGGGGCCGGCAGCAGCAGGCAGAGCTCCTGGGCAGCTGCCTGAAGCGTGCAGACAAGGTAGATGAAGGAAGGGCTGGGGGGACCCTTGTCCTGCTCAGAAAGCAGCAGGTTTTACAGTACTGTGGCTGTTGCCATGGCATATTATTTTCTTTCCCTTTCTTCCTATTTTCTCAGTGCCACTTATTTCTCCTTGCCTCAGAAAGGGCTTTTCTCCCCACTTACCTTTTCTTCAAAGAAAGGGTAAGAGCAAATGGGAGGGGAGGCAGAGGAAGGCAGCAAGAAAATGCCAGCGAGCCGTGGGAGGGCTGGGAGGAGTCGCACCGAATCCTGCTCCCACGGTTGTCCGTGTTTGTGTGAATGCAACAGCCCGTCAGGCCCGCATTGGGTTTTTTTCCGGGTGCTTCGTGTTCATTTAAGGTTGAAATTTGAATCTGAAATGGTCGTGAACAAGTTTATCAGGAAAGGCTTCATAATTACATCAAAAACATAACAGAAGAGGAAAGCAAGAAAGAGCATCTTTTATTAAATGATAACCTGAGGCTACTGACTCCCTATAAGACACCCTATAAGACAAAATGTGAATCAGTGGAATAAGACCCTGTGAGCACAACAGAGAGATTCATTAGCCAGGCAAACAGTCATTATCAAGTTGTCTTGCCACTGAATCTTGTAATGAAGTGTTCAAACTTTTAAATTAATTGAAAAGAAGAAGTAATGAAGAGGGCAAGCAATCTGCCAAATTCCTGAAAGGCAAATTGTTAAATGTACACATGTGAACATAAAATACATTATTTCTCCATCTTTCATCTTTCTTTTGCCACTTCATTTTTCTTCTGCCCTCTTTGTGATCTCCCGCTCCCACCGGCCCAAACCAGTGTCAGGATTATGCAGAGCCTCTCATATTGAAGGTCTGCTGATGGGTGCCCCAGGACTCCCAGGACTCGTGTACCCAGAGGGATTACACCAGCCAGGCTGCACAGCCTGCAAGCCAGGCACACGACGCAGGGGAGTGCAGAGAGTTACGCACATGGGAAAACTGCCATGCCATGCTTCAAGCACCCACCCTCTACTCCAACTGAAACAACCCCATTTCAGAGTGACATGTTCTAATAGTGAAAATAAAACAATAACTTAATCCTTCCCTCAGAAGAATTACGTATGTTCAGCAGTAGTTTACCATTAGGCAAAAGGATGATAGTACTGAAAAAAAAATTTAAATCCATGTGAACAAACCTGAGTAACATTTAGCCTCTTATGAGAACATTAACACAACAACAATGCTACAAATAATTTAGATTATAATTAAGGCCATTAAGGAAACATGCACTGTATTAAAGCACATCTGTATACTTATACCTATATACTGCTGGTTTTCTTATTTCTGTAGGGATATTACCTTTACCTACCCTTTACCTAACACGTGCTGCCAGAGCTTATGCAAGGGTGGCCGGCGACATGAACGAATTTCAGCTGATGGTATCTTTGTCCTTAATGGAGAAACAAGCAGCACACCATTCCAGTTTGCTGCTGGCAGGAGAAAGGGCATACCTAGATATAGATACGTATCTTCCTGTCAGCAGAAGACAAGCTGTCTTCTTGCAAAAAGAAAACTTTATTTCCTAAGCAAATATTATTTAATTTTCTATCAGTCTATAGCACTGTGGAAAATGTTTCATTAAGACAGACTGTGAATTGTTACTCTCCCTGTGTCAACACGAAGAGGGTTATGCAGCCTGGTTCCACAGAGCCCAGATGTGAGCTAAGCATGGATAAGGCTGATACAGATACTACAGATAAGCCTGAATAATTTGAGAAGGGAATTTAAAAAATAAGGCTGGCTGCCAGCTTGGCTAGCAGACACAAGTGCCTTAGAGAGCTAATGGGACTATGACTACCGCGTGCGAATGCAGCGCACAAGCAAGCTATGTCACCACTCAACAAATGTGAGTTATAATGTATGCAGCATCACCGTACGTGAAGGCAGCCTTGATGTCTTTGGACTCAGGACGCAAAACAGATAACAGGAATGAACCTGATCTCAACGTGTTGATACTCTGTTCCCTTGATATACTGCTGGAGCAAAGCAAGCCGGAGAAGGAGTTTTAGTGTTAGTTCACCTCTGTGGCTTAGTGGTCATGCTTCCTGGACTGTAAAAGAGGCACACCTTGAAAACAAAAACCCAATAGGTATTTTGACCACTGGAGAAGTCACTTTTACCCAGCCTTGTTTTTAACAGTATTAAGAAGAAAATATTAATCTCATTTGGTGACCAAATTTGGCTGGTGATCAAGAAATATCCAATTTCTTCCACTGGCCAAAAAATTTGTAATAGTTTCTTGACTTTGCTGAAAGGGCTTCTCTGATGGATTGTGCCTCATTGTCTAGGGAGGTCCTGATCGCTGGTATCAGGATAATGTATCCCCTTATCCAGTCTGGCAGTAGAGAAAAAACTGTTGATTTCAGGAAACTCTAGATTACCAACAAATGCCTAACTCTATTTGGCTTTATTACATGGTTACAGTTTGTCCGTCTTCATCATTCCTCTAATCAAATAGCTTGTCTCCTTGGGCCTGCAAAGTGAGACTTCCTTTGAGAAGTCCAGGTAGGCAATAGCAGCACCTCCAAGTCAGCAACCAAGTGGGATTTTCATCTTCAGCAGATGCAGAACCAACACCAAAAGTGTCAAATAACTGCTGGAAGGAAAGAGGATAGCAAACCTGAAGTTGTCACTGGCTTAGAAATTGAGTATTTACATACCCTTGTAGCAATCTGAAAAACAAGAGGATCTTTCCTGTTGTTCAAAGAGACTCAGGACAGCAAGGACTGCAGGCCCACCCTGAATGAAACTCCAGTTGTATAGCACAACAGCATGTGCTGGGTCCCGACACAACTGCTGGGCAGCTGGAAGGAGCCCACAGGTTCCTGCATCTGGTAAACAGCAGTGTGAGACTGGGCATTAATGGATTGTTAAACCACTCACTACTCATCAGACATACTGACAGTATAGAATTTATTGGAGTTCACTTTATGCATGTGTTTCTTCTGCGCAAGGCAGGATGCACAGGACTTAAGACTTGACTAGTTAAGAATTCCTTTTCAACAGTGATGTTGTCCCTATTATCCCTTAAGCTTTGAAGTTGGCACCATTCTTGGATCTTCAACTTTCTTTAGAAAAACGTGTTTTGTTGGCATGACAACAAAATTTTCAGTAGTTCTGCTTTTCTGAGAAGTAGAATACACCATAAGTGACTTCTTGATGTATTCGGACAGTGCCTTTCACTTGAAGCAGGAAAAGAGTTTAAACTGTTATCAGTTTTGCTGCAGAGAAAACAAGTATCTGACAAGTATCTGACAGGCATTTTATTCCATACGCAATTTAATTAGCCCAACAATGAAATGACTGATAAAAATAAGCAATTCTGCAAAACTGATACAGGGTCATGTTTACTCATTCTGAGCAGTTTCTTTTTTAACAGGAATACAGTGAGAGTCACTCTTAGCCACTTTTCCAGATTAGTCAAGTCATCACTGTATTATTTAAAAATAAAAACTTTCTCATCATTCTATTTCTTTTTTATTTCAAATTTTCGCTGAGTAGAACTGTAGTAATTGGATTCCTTCATTCCTCCTCCTACATCATCCTGGGTCAAACAAACTCAGGTGATTAAAATGAAATGGAGCAAGTAATGGATAAAGCATTAGTATCAGCACAAATGTACTGATTTGAACGCCTTCACTGTATAGTGTATCCTTCACACCATTGTAGGAGGACTTGAAGTTTGCTTCAAGTCTGTTCATAGTTGAACAACTACGAAATTTGGCTCCTGAGACAATTACACTTCAAGCACTGTTTGTTTTTAATTTATCTACAATGGGCAACAGCATCAACAAGCAAACTAAGGGCCTTTCCAGCTGAGAAATCAGGTGAGTTGCAATGTCCAAGGCACTTCTGAAAAAAAGTCTTCAACATGCCCAAAGCGTCTTCTTAATCCACCCTTTACTAAAACAGTGAATTGTTTCTCCTTATGATTGTGTTCAGTCTCTTGATATGAAAAGCTCTCCCAGACCGGGGCACTGGAGAAGTTCTCTTGCATGGGCTTGGATTCCTACGTTTCAGGTAAAGCATGCCTTCACAAATGCTTTGTAAAAGGTTCATTTTTGACAATGTGTAAGAAAATGTAAAAATAATGAGTTCAGGTTATCCTCTGGAGATTTTGTAGGTTCCTGCCAACTTGTGTTGGATGCTTTATAGAGAAGGGCAGGCTGCAGCATCAGCAGCTGGAGCAGACATCACCACCTTCAGAGGCTCTGCAGGTTGCTCCAGCTGCTGTATTCCCCAGCAGTCACAGCCATCAGTTGCTGAATTAGGAAGTTTCCATAAGAGCAAACTGGAAGTAACACAAATGTCACAGGTCCTGCCACTCTCTGTACACGAATTGTTCTTGGCATGATCCCTTGTGTTATATACAGCTGCTCTGGTCCCAGAGCTGGCCGGGAGAAGTATCAGGTCTGAAGACTTGATGATGGTGGGGAAAAGAAAACATAGGAATAATTTGGTACAAGTCTGCTTTTCGCTATTTCTTTCTCATTCTTCCATCTCTGTGCATCTCCACTGGATACACAGGATAGTCTCTCTATCTCAGTATTTATCGCTGTCTCACTTCCACAAAAAAACAAAAGAAGTTTACCAAAAGCTCAAGTCTCAATTTACCCCTAGTTTCTGAGCCATAGGAAATGACTGCTTAAGGCATTTAGTCTGTTGTCTTGATCTACTGAAAGGATCTTTCCAGGACACATGCCAGGTCCTCTTTATCTGCATTCTCCCATCTGTGAGAGCCCCGTGACCTTGGATGCTATGGGACTGAGAGTACTTCTGTGAAAACTTCACCTTTTCAAGTACTTTACCAACTCTGGATATCAAATAACATAACAAAGCACCAAAAATAGCACATGTCCCAAATCAGACTCAGCGTTTACTAAAGGCTGAACACAACTAAGCATTTTGGTGACTTCCTCTGATAAATGATCATTTTCTTTTGATCCAGTACCCAGAAAATGCAATGAATAACAGTATCATAAGAGGAGTCCTTGCTGCTCAAAAGGTTATTTTGTCTGTATTTTATCTATTTGGTTTTCTCCCACAGGAAAAGGTATAAACACTAATGAGCGTGGATTGTCAGCTGTAAGAAATCCAAGCTCAATTTTTGATCAAGCAGGTCAAAGCTCGTCTCAAAAGGCTCAAAACATTGCACCTTATAAATTTATTTCTCACCAAAAGGGTACTTGGGAGCTCTAGATATCTATTTTTTCCAAAAAAGTCCTTAAGTGACCAAAGGTCTAAGCATGCCCAGAAGAACCTCAGTGTTGAATGATTTTATCTTTAAAACATGGAAAAAATACATTTATTCAGCAATCACTAAATATAAAGCTCATTAATAGGTGCAGGCACTGAGGTCATCACTTTTGAACGAGTGCCCAAACCACAAGGATATGTACCCTTTGTTCTTCTTCTCCCGTGCATCCACACACGTGATGTATGGTAATCCATAACATGAAGCAATTAAGGCCCTGAGAGAGGCTGCTGTTAAGGAATGCTTTTGGAAGACAGGAAACAAACATGAGATTAAATCCTAATGCACAAAAAAACCTAATGGAAATTCAGTCTCCCGCGTCCCACTGTCATGCCTGACCTATTAGCTCGTAAAGAGGCATCACCAGTTTACAGGAGAAGCCCTAGGAACCTGATTTCAAGATGTCTTATGAATCTTGAGTGATGGGAAGTGTCAGAATAAAGGCCCATACACCGTACTAAGTTCTGCTTCTCCCCGCACATTTCCTCCTTTCAGGCTAAGGCAGCTCTGCCCTCCTGTGCTGGCTCCCCCGGGCCCCTCCCCGGCTTTGGGCGTGCTGCACGGGGCAGGCACCCCGGCTCAGCGGGGACCGTGGGTGCTGCCGCAAGGCCAAGTGCCTAAAATAGAGATGCTGCAACACAAAGTACTGCCAGGTCCATTCTGCTTAATGGATGGAGCTCTCGGGCGCGGATCTCGGCTCCCCAGATACTTCAGCACCTTAACGATCCAAGCAGTCCTTCTGAGCGTTGGCACTAGTGCTGCAATTGCAAAGGAATTTCTCCTCAGGGAAAGATTTTCGAGAAAGCCACAGAAAAGGGGTGAGGGTACAATAAGTGTTAGTGGGACCTTGTTACCATGGAGTAGCTAGTTTGTATCTCAAAGTCTTGATTTTAAGGTTTTCAACAGAGATCAAAAAGGCTTAGTCAGAGCATTATTTATTTTCCATTTTCAAGGAAAACTTGCAAAGTGAGAACCTAAGACTTCAATCTTAATAATAAATGACTTTCTAAATTTGTTATTGCACAGAGAGTTTTCACATTATTGGCTGAAATTAACCTGGAGTTTCTTGGAAAGCTCATTGACATTTATCAGCTTTCATCACTAAAGAAAACAAAAGAAATCCAGACTTTGAGATTTTTTTTATTTAATATCACTATGGAATGACAAACTTCTGTTTTCTTTCTATGATCTGAATTGCCCATCATTTTTTGTACTATATTCAGCTTTTTATTATTGATTATAATCTGTTTTTTAAGGGGAAAATATATGAAAAAAGCATGTAAGATAAGAAAATCATTTAAACAGGCATCTGGTCTTTCCTATCTTAACTACATTTGTGTCTCTGAAGAGATATAAAGATGTACGCATATATCTATGTTGTATATTTGTATGCATATTTCTACCGTTAATGTTCAATAAATGCCCACAATCACGTTAAGTATTATGTATCAGTCAGTATTTAGAAGAAGAAATGATGTTTGATCTTGGCAACATTCTCTGTCCATCCAGATAAGAATGATTGTGGTGTGCCAGGTTAAGCAAAGCAAACACATGTTTCCTTAGACTATTTTGCTCTCCAGACTTCATTAAAATTGAGTTACCAAATATATGTGAGAACAGTGTCCCTTCTTCAGACCAACGGAGAGTATGAGTACTGCCAGCTACACGGCATGGAGACTCAGTTTTTCGCAAGCACCCAGCGGACCCCTTCCTTGCTGTCCCTGCCTCAGTGGGGGTCCCAGCATGTCCGTGAAGCTGCCAGCTGCTTCAGCGCTCCGGACCAGCTCTGGAGAGGGGTATAGAGCTGCCAAGTATTTGCATGTGGGTCCTTACCCAGCAGCAAAGCCAAGGGAAGGAGCGAGCCTGTAACGCAAACAAATGCACAATCACAGCAAAGAGGTCTCACTGGCAGCAAGCAAAACTCTCCTCATCCTGCAGCAAGAGGGAAGTTTCCAGGGCAGCTGCAAGCCCAGCCTCGGTGGGATGAAGTGTGGCACCAGACCACCACCTCCTGTGGGCTCCCGTGACACTCCAGAAAGCAAGAGAGGAAAAGAAGAATGGCTGATTTTCTCTTCTTTCATCTCAGGTCTGCTTCTCATTTTCTGCTCTTTTCTTTTTACTTGCCAGATTAAACTTCTGTGATGTGCAAGGTGGGCAGCTTTTATTGCTACGTCACCGAGAGGTTGGTGGTTCAGGTTTCTGAACCAAGTTTGTGTCTCTTTCTGAGAGGGGTATTACCAGCCCGTGTGATAACTGAAGGATAGAGCTTCAGAGGGAAAGGAATATAAAATGTTTCCAATAGTGTGCTCTTTTTTTTTTGCCCCTACAATTAATGAAACTAATGACTTGTAATAAAAAGAAGTCATTAGCTCTCAGCATTCATAGCCATACCTATGGAGGTGAATTAATACTCCTTTTAGTGCCCAGCTTCCATCTGTTACATCTGTTCCCATTTTTTCTGCAGAGGGTTATTAGAATCTATGTTATTACACTTAATTTTACTTTGTTTTCCCTCCAGTTCTTTATCGTCTGGAGCAAGTGAGCCTAAGAACCATCTAAAGAGAAATAACCAAGGAGGTTTATCTTTGTCTGAGAATCCTCTTCTAGAATACGAGTGCAGCTCTACGAAATTCAATTCAGTTTTGCTGAATTTTGTGAATGAAAACTTCAGTGTTGTCTTTGGCCCTAAGTTTACCGAATGTTCCAGTATGCCCTCTGTCATGATCATCATGTCTTACATCACGTCACCGTGGGATTTCCCCTCTTCCACCCCTACTCTGTATACCATTGGATTTTAGTTAATGATCATGCATTTAACAGCAAAAAGTTCAAATACATTCACACCCTCCAAGTTAGCTAAACCTAGTGATACTATAATGGCATTTTTAAGGAGTGAATTATGTTTTAAGTTCTTCTAGTGTATTAATATGTTTTGTTGTTCTGTGGTTGATATGAGACGATACATAGGCAGTAAGTGATCTAGCTAAACAAATCGTATAATGCATTATAAATTACTAAAAGGAAAATGTATCCATTGACATGACTTAAAATGTTATGTTTCTACATTTCATTTCTATGAGAGGAAGATATTTTTAATGCTCTACTGAAGCAAGCATTCCCCTAAAACGTAAAGAGGTTACAAAATGTGACAATCAACCGCTGTATGTGGATAAGTATTAAAGCAATGAGGTTTTTTTATTTCCCCACTTGTACAGGATGTCATTTCCAACCAGCTATGAAGTCAAAGATAAAACACTCAAACTAAGCTTATACTAACAAGGTCAGCTTAGAGGTAGGACACTCTAAAGGTACAGATTCACTGTTAGCCTCTGTGTACAGCATTGCAAAGAGCGAGCACTGGAAGGCAATACTGGGGATGTTCTAGCTCCTGAAGCCCAAGTGAGAAAATCAGGCCCCTACTGCATATGAAAAAATGTACCGAGAGCAATAATTGTTCCACAGTTTTGTTCTGGTTTAAGTGTCCTTCCAAAATTTGTTACAGGCCATTTACCATTCATATGCAAAACTAAGAAACATAAAATACTGTCAGGCACTACTAATGAACGTGAGTTGAATCCAAACAAGGGACCTTGGCTGACTAACCTCAGACGTCTAAACACAGAGCTCTGATCTTCACAGCACCTCTGCCAGCTTCTGAAAAGCCAGAAGCAAATGTGTTCACCAGGGAGTTGTTAAGGAAAACACCGGTTACTTGATATTGCTAAGTGTCTTAATGTTCCTCCCAGCCAGCTGTGGGAAGAAAAACTAATTCCCTGTAATTTTTTTAAAACAGAGGACTTTCGTTTGTCTTTTTTTAACTCCGGCGAACAGTTCAGCACCATTAGTCCCAAAGGAATGGAGAAGATGAGACAATTTTCTGCAAGTGCTTGTGTCCTGAAAGGCTAAAGAGCAGGGAAAGCATTCAAATGCTCTGACATCTCCATAGCACTTCCCAGTTGCCTTCTCCAGCACCTGGATCCTGTGAGTCCCAGTTCATGGACCCTTACAGTTGAGTTTCTAAGCGCTGTATTTTGAGTCCTGCTAGGTGACTACAAAGCTAAAAGATGCTGTGGTAGGACACATTGCAACACTCAGGTCCTCTCTATGGATCCTCTGCAACTTGCGTCACAGCCTTCAAGTGGTTCAACGGCTCTCCTGTGCTACACGAAACCCCCAGTGCAGAATGTCTTTCTCTCCATGCTTGGCGGCAGAGTCCCTTCCATCAGCGCTGTTCTCTGTGTTGAGCTGCTCATGTCTCCTCTGTGGTCTGGACACCGCCTCTGCACAGCTAGGCTTATTAGCAACCTTAAGATGTGTTTATTGTGAAGCAGCCATGTATGTCATATTGTCCTATTAGTTAGTTTAACTTAGGAGTCTACCCGACTGGAGAATCACAGCAGGGCTGAGAAGGCCGTAATATACCTTGTTAAAATACGGGAAAGTTTCTTGCTGATGGAGAGAGAATAATGAATGCAGGAATCACTCTTAATTTCCCCTTTTATTTTTGTGAACTAATTTGTGCTGACTGGTCCAATATGGACTTAGTAAGAAGTTTCCTCTCAGCTCCTTCTTAGAAGGAGCCACCATCAGGGGAGAAATGCTAGGGCTGTAAGCATACAGGTACAACCTGCTCAGCTGCTATGACGTCCCTTCCATAAAGGACCAAAACATACAAAGGTTGTTTCCCAAAAAGGCATTCAGCTGTCACAGAAGAGTAGGGAAGGTACAAGAGAAATTTAAAAGGGCATCATAAGAACTAAGGAAGGAAAACTGAGGCAGGACTGTATTCAGAATACTTTTCGGCATTCAAGGACAAGTCAAGAGCTTAAACAGATCTTTGGATGTGGGCCCTAGAGTACTGAAAACAAAGGTGAGGAAGGAGATAGGATTGTAAATGGTAAAGTTCAAAAAAGAAGCCTTATTTTGATGTAGAATATGCAAGAACATGCTTGCAGGCAGTGGGACAGGAGCCAGCAGAGTTGAAGGTGAGGCTGAGATAATGAGAACAGAAATAAAGGAGGAAAGGAAGCTTGAGATAGCAGGGACTGTAGGAGTGAGAGATAGATAATAGTCCTCAGACCTCAGAACTGGAGACAGGCTGTGACAGGGAAGAGGAAATTTATGGTGGGGCAGCAAAAGGATGGGGAAAGACAGAAACTCTAGTTGGACTAATTTTTGTAAGAGATGGCGAAGAAGTTTGACAGGGAAGCAATACAGTCTAGCAGCAATGATGGGAATATTGTCAGTGAAAACAATAGGGAGTGACTCTTGCCAGACAAGAAAGTTTCTCATAAGTTACACTATCAAAATATGATCTCTATCATCATCATCAGAAATGAGTGGAAAACCATTCACCTCTGCATATCTGACAATCAGATCCATTCTTCAAGAATGTGTGCCCAAAGACATTTACCTACACAATGAATTGTAAAATTTTCCTGCCATTTGGAAAGAATTAAATGACCTGAAATACAAAATCTACTGCTTGACGGCCAACACTGGCAGCTTTATTTTACAATAATTCTACTTTTACAACTGTTATATATTTGTATGTCATTTCAGCATCAAATTTTAGTTCCATAAAGGGGAAGAGGCAGCTACAATCAAAAAAGAAGGGTTCATATAGACAGTATTGGTAATTATGGCCTGCACATCAGACTGTATTGTAGTAAAAGGAGGAGCAGAAGAAAGACTAAGTTGGGTTTTTTCTCTCTCCATAAGTAAAAACTATGCCTGAAAGTCCATTAAATAAAACTACTTTTGAAAAGCCTTACAGAAAAATAAGTTGAAGGTATTCATAGCCAAGTTCCAAACCCAAAATCTGAAAAATAACTATTATTTATTTGGAAAAAGGGTAAATTTTCTCTTAAAGAAGGAGGCAGATTTTCAGGTAGCGGTGTTGTAGCGGTAGTTACTTCAGGGGAAGAAAAGGGGAGAAAACAGATGCCTTTCTGGAGTTATCACATCCAGAATCACCAATTCCTGTCTAATGCCCTGTGCTCCCAGGTCAAGGCTATGGCCTCAAAGGCAGATGTGCTGCAGAGGACTTCATGGGTCTTCACTTAGTCACCCACACACTGGGGCACTGAGAAGCAGCCTGGGAAGGTGTGTCACTGCTGGGGCGACAGTGCTGACCAAGCAAATGCCTTTCTACTGCAGATGGAGCCTGGTTCCCATTGCTCCTTGCTCACTGATCCTGGGGCTTCTTCCCCAGCAAAACAAACCTCCTGAAACACAGAAACCTCCTTCAAGTCTTCTCAGAGCTCTGCAGGACCTCAGCTTCCAGAGCATGGACATATCGTCTTCCAGGCTAAACTGTCATGTGCAAAGCTGCGTTATTTTCTGAGTAATCCTCCTCTTGTTTGAAGCACCTTCAGGGGTGGGGAAATGTCTCTGACTATGGTGAAACATTAGCAAGCTGGACTAACTTTGCTGTAAGTATTTTATTAGTGGGAACAACAAGCAATGCAATCCCATTCATCGGCCATACACAGGTCCAATGGTGGTTCAGCGGGATTTCAGAAATAAGATGCAGCTGTGCAGGCAACACTGCATATACCCCTTTCCCTATTCTAAGGGAGAGGCTTCAGCCTACCTCAGATTTCAGGACAGTAGCAAAGCCATCGCTGTTCATTTCCATGTGGGAAGGAAGACCCACACAGGCCTGTAAGATCTACCTGATGTTTACATGCAGAGTTTTCAGAAGACAGCCTCTCTTATCACACATCAAGGTTTATTTCTCATTCAGAAACAGATACAGGCAGGTGTTTGCAATTACAAGACACCAGGACAAAATGATTGTGCTTAAGTATGGTTCAAGCAGGAATCTCTTTAGATTGTATTCTGTGATCAGAGGTGAGCTGAAGACATGTATTCCCACTCACTGAAAGCAGGAAGCCCAAGAGCTTTTTTATGTCTTTGGAATTACACGCTGCACAAAAGCAGTCTCCACACAAAGTGAGACACCACTTGCCATCACCATCTGAGTAAATTTTCTCAGACTCAAGTTTTTCTCACCAAAATTTAAGCAAGCTTCAATTGCTTACTATTGCTCTAGCCTTTCTGTCCGTTCCTCTTCAATCTACTCCCTTCTCTCTTACTCCCAGATCTTTCTTCTCTCTAATTGTCTCATGAAACACTTCAAAAGGGTGCCCTTCCCTTACTGTCACCAATCCATGTTATTCCATCTGGTGTTGTTTTTCTGCAGGAAATTCCCCCAAAAGTGCCTTAGGGTTGACTATAAAGAACTCTTAGTTATATTAACACGTTAGTAGATGACTGGGTGATTTTGATAATCCCATAATCTACATGTCTGCATTTAGTCTAAATATCTCATTACAAGCCCAGGAGCGTATGGGCATGTCTGTCCCAAGCAATTGGCTGTGGCATGGAGTCATGCCACCGTTACCAAGATGAAGCTGATTAGGTAAATGCGTTCCTAACAGGGCAGCTCCGTCCAGGGGAACAACCTCAGGCCCTGGGGACAGTACCAGCCCCTGAGCACGGAACTCCACCAGGGCTCGGCGCAGTGGAGCAGCCTCCTGCCCGAGACACCCTGCCTGATGCTCGCACGGGGTGACTGCCCCGTGCCACCTCACACCAGGCAGGCTTCCCAAATTGTCATTCAAACACAGTGGCACTCAGGATTAAAATTCACTCAGGAACTTCAGAAAACCTAATGTCCTCTTCTTTGCCCATCAGTATTCACATTGTGATGCTTGCAAATGCTTTTGAAAACATTCAGTTCCCTTTTCTTCATAGTTGATGTTTTTAAGGACAGCAATTTGTCTACTGACTTGAGGTATAAATTTCACTTCCTTTAAACACAGAAAATTACACCAGTACAAAAAAGAGGGGTCTCTCTTCTCCTCACCCCACTTTCCCCAAGAATTGCCTGCTCTTAGGCATGGAAGCGTTTAAACTTATCAGTTAAACGGATGACAATTTTTTTTTATTAACATGAAAAAAACAATATTTTTTTGCCCTTTCTTCTTTCATGAAATATTAACTATGCTTCTCTGACCTTTTACCAAAAAGGATAAATAATAATAATTTAAAAAAAAACGGCAGACACACTACATGGAAGATTTGAACACAAACTGCTGAACTGTGATGAAATTATAAACCATCAAAGAGAACATTAGCAGCTTAAAGCATAGATTAGATTTTGCCATATCCAGAGTCATGGCCCCAGGTGAGACCATGACAGCTAAACAAGCTTCCAAAGCTAAACAGAATATAACTCATGGGGGTCACAAGCCTGGTGAAAGCAAGGCTTACACGCAGAAGATCCATCTTACTCCCAGGAAGGGTGGGGAACTATGTTAAAAAGCAGAGTTCCCTTGGCTGTGAAAACAATGTGGAATGAGAGAAAAAAAATGTGAGGAATGTAGCAGTTTTGACATAAACCAAGGATTAAAAGACTGGAGGTGAAATCCTGGCTCCTGTCAGGTTGGATATTGACTGCAGTGACTTGAGGCTTCATTCTGCATCTGCACCACAAGGTAGGGAAAAAAAAGCACCTGCTTGGTTCCTTGAACTGTTCTTTTCCAAGCTGTGTTTTGTTCGCTTCTGCTTTGATCTTTGCATCAATTGCATGTTCAATGGAAGCCGCTTCTCTCTCGTTTCATTTCACAGTCAGCAGTACCCCGTCGCTGCGGGGCTCAGCGGAGAAGGAGAGAGCAAGGCCGGCAGCCGGGCACCTGCTCCTGCTGGGCTCTGCGGAGAGCTCAGAAAAGCTTTTGAGGCTGCTGTAGCCACGTGGAATAAAGATAAAAATTAGACAACTCTTATCGTAGAGAAAGAGGCTTGAGGAGATTATGGAGAACAAACAACACGACGCAGGGCTGCACCTCCGGCGCACCCGGGGGCAGGTTGGGGTGAGGTGCTGGTGCCCACGCACCGGCCCATGGTGCCGTTTGAGGGCAGGCGTCAGGAACGGGATGGGGAGGACCGAAACATACGCCTTACGTTTGTGAGAGCAAGACGGGGAGGAAGCTGAAAAAGGTTATATGGAGCTTATACATCAGGAAACGCGCTTAGGCAGTAACGGTGATGGTTGCAATGATTTTTCTAGGAGAGCAATTGCAGCCCACGTGGTAGGGACCATCCAAAAGTGGCACGGGGCCACTTCTATATGGGGTAAGGTAACGGGCGAGATGGCTCAGGAAGGGTTTGTGCCTACCTCAGCAGCGGCATGGGTGAACTGGTGAAGGCTACTGAGAGTTCGTTAGGTGCTTCTACGGATCCCAGTCCTACCTCAGTAACCTTTATTCATAACATTGGCTAAAACGTCCCGACCCATGTTTAGTCTTTACATGATAATGAGGCTAAATAGGCAATCTGGTATTTACCCAAAGCTCCCACTGATTTCAGTGGCAGCTGGGATTGCTCAGCAGCTCTGAAAATCAGGCAACTTATATTTAGCTATTTAAATATGGAGCTAGGAACCTAATTTTAGATGCTCAAATTTGGAAATTTTGGCCCTAATATTCTATACCAATTCTTTTTCCACCACTTTCAGCAAAATTTTGAGGAAAATAAGAATCCTATGAATAAGTGGTGAGATTATATTTTTATTTTCAAAAGATTGCATTCAAATATGTCTTTGATGACTTCTTAAAATAGCTGTCACTTCCAAACCAGTGCAATCAAATTAAATTTAACTACATATGACTGGTATAAGGAAAAACAATCAGTATGCAGAGCTTTTATTTCACCAGGTTTAATCTCAGAAAGTTTTATTTTATTTTCTGGAGACTAAAAGTTTGACCAGGGCTCCAGGCAGTGGAAGCATATCCATTAGCTTTCAAAAAGGAAATGTATCGTTATAATTTTTTTTTCCAGAAGTTATGAGACCAATCATACTGTGATGCATGTGCTTGGCCTAATTATCCTTTTATTTTTTCCTCTGGTAACTTAATTGTATTATACTTCAGAGGATATTTTTAATACAATAATCTAATTGAGTGTTGAGGCCCACTTCTTCACCCCTGCAGCTTCTCAGAGATTTCATAGAAAGACCCTGAAAGAGTGATACCCTTCATTAAATGAATCAGCTGCACTGCAGTACAATTTTCATTGGATTCTCCTGTGCTTCACAAGCAGAGGATAAAAATCCATGCTTTTTCTTCACCTTTTCTTAATAAATGAACGCAAAGTATGGAGACTTCCTAAAAAGTGGCCTCAGCGAATAAGTACCTTGTTTATGTGGTTGGAACCCGTCACCTGACCAAAGAGATCCACAACTCCCTCAGAAACCTCTGAGCTCTTGCGGCTGTTGGCAGCAAGCTGCGACCGCGCCAAAACGCACTGAGAAGGCAGGCAGCTGAGCTTAAGCTTATCGTCATGGGCAGTCAACCCCAGGCCACCCGACAGCCAAAGGGGAGAGAGGGGTGCCCATGGCTGTTGGCTTTGCTCTGCTGGGGGAAGCTGGGCAACCTCCAGCAGAACATGGTAACAGGCAGCCCCCAGGCAGTAAGGTTTTACACCACTGCAGCTGCTTGGTATGGAAACATATTGTATTGATGCCTTTAAAAATGGAACAACCCCCACCAAAAGAGCAATCAGAAGCCTTATACCTTTTTTCTTCGGTCTTTCTTCCTCTTTCAAATTTGCTATTCCCCCTACAGGGACTGTTGCTTCGTTTTTATTTCCTCTTTCCTGTTTTTCTCCCATAATGTCTGATCAATCAGCAATTCTTTCCCTTTAGATCCTTCACCTCCTTCCTCTCTCTCAAACAGATTTCCATTTCTTCATATAAAACTGATCCCCATTTCATCATCCCTCTTATTCATCTAAGCCTAAGATTACTGTAGGGCTTCCTTATGCAGTGAGGGTGACAGCTACCCTCCCTGCTTGACTTTCTTTAAAGGTTATAAATTTGCAGACAGAGACTACCCTGGCTGTAAACCCCTGGGTATCTTTGCAAACCCAACGCTGATCAGAGCTTTTCATGGAGCCCTGGGTATATGCGTGCAAGTGGTAGACGTATCCAGAAGGAGAGAGCTGCACATGGCCGGGGATGAGCTGGGAATTGAGGGAGGGAGGTGGTCTCTATGTTAAGAGTCTTGGTTGCTCGTTGGAAGAAGCAGGATAGGCCAAAGGCTTTCTTCAAGAAACGTGTGGATGTGGCGCTTCAGGACATGGTCTAGGGGACATGGTGGCGCTGGATTAATGGTTGGACTTGATGATCTTGAAGGTCCTTTCCAACCTAGTGTTTCTGTGATTCTGTGATTCTGAGGTGGAAAGGAAGAAAAGCACAGATGGGATGAATCAGGCAAGGACACGTTTCGGCTACGTATCCAAATACACATGGATCTTTACCTAAACAGAGGTCGAGGATCCTCATTAGTTCCCCAGTAATTCCCATTACCAGGTTCACATTTCCAAGGTCACATTTGAAAAAAATAGTTATTAAATTTTCTGTGGTGGGATAGTTAGAAAGGAGTTTATATTTTAACTTAAAATTAATTCCTCCACATGGAGGTTTTTTGGAGAAGCTGAGCTTTATATTAGCAACTCTCTGATTTCTGACATACAAAATACTTTTCATTGTGATTTTCTAACTGTCTATCTCCCTCCACTGCCTGTGTCGTGTTTTCTGCCTTGGAACTGCTCAGGATCTCTGACACTAATTTGTTTAACAAATAGAGAGTGTTCTGACATCTCTGCTTAGCATATTTAAGAGGTTATCTCCATACGAATTTGGCACAAGAAGTAAAGTTGTACAAAAACCGTTTATGCTGAAATCAAACTGTAAAAGGTACAGTTCTCTTGCTCGTATTTTGCACTGAGAACACACAGAACAATTAGGAAGGGGCGTGCAACTCTTTCCCAAACACATTGAATATGGGATTACCAACAGTAGAAAACAGATCCCAGTATGAATACTTCTTCTGTGATTCCTTTTCTCACGGAAAGAATTTTTTTTCTTTGATGACTGTTGTTTTTTGTTCCAGTATGTGGTATATATTTAGTGAATATGTATGATTTTGTAGTTTTCAGTGAAAAAAGCAGAATTCATGTGAAGCTGCTCTACTTTGATGGGTATATATGCTATTATTTATGAGAACTAGACAAAATGCTCACGCAGCATGAGACAGTTTGCACTGTAGGTACATATGATCACAGTACTGTTGAAGGGGGAATATAACAGGACAAGACTCCTGGCTGTCCGCAGGAATAAAATTGATAACAGATCTGCAGATTCCTTGTACTGGAGCTATAAGACTGCTCAAAAGCCTCAGTTTTTCCTTTTCTATTTACAGAGAGTCAAAAGTCACCCACTTAGCTACTCCCTACAGTGTTTTCTGCCTTCTCCAAGCTGCCAGGCAGCAGTAATAACCTGGTGTGGCACCTGAAAGTGCAGGACCATCCGTTGCTAAATGGTAACTGCAGCCCAGAGGGTTCAACGGGGTTTTCTCTCAGTGGAAAAAACCTTATTAGGTATATAGAGATGTGTGTGCAGAGACGACCAAATTTATTTGGGACAGGATTATCAGAAAAGTTTAGCTCAAGCTTCACATCCTAAACAACATGTAAACCTGCTCATTTGCAGAGAAGACGCTTAAAACAAGAGAGCAGAAATGCTAACTGCAACCACCAAACCTCCAAAAATTATTTTCTCAATGACCAATCACTTCAGACCATTTCTCCTTTTACCACCCAGCAAGCAATACGCAGAAAAATTCAAATTGTAGCCCTTGATGCCCGAGCAGCAGAGGGGCTGGGCAGTATCCTGCCTGCCTTTGCCGCCCACCAGCAGCGCTTCTGACAGTCGCCTTAAAATGTTTCAGAGGCATTTTGGCACAGGCAGCGTTTCTTCAGGAGAAGATGAGGACAGGGGTGGAGCAGCACCATCCTTCCAAAGATTTCTAGCCAGCAGCAAAGTTTCATCCCATCAGCTGTTCCTCCTTGGAATGAAAAGGGGATGCTTTGCTGACAAGCCAAATGAGGGCTGCGGTGGCTGCTGCCTGAAGACCTTACAATGGGATTGATTGTGTGTGGTGAAAAAGGTTTGAGATGTGAGCAGATAGAGCGAAGATGGGTAAGAATGCTAGTGTTAGGCTTTTTGTTATTGAAACAGCAGCTAGTGAGGAGCAGCTGTGGTTATCTAAAAACACTCGTGCATGGAAGGACGATTTTTCTTCTAAAATCTGAAAGGAACTCTAATGATGAAGCATAGGCCGGGCTATAAATAAAACATGACTATGGATTTGCAGACCCAGAAACAGTCTCATTAGAGAATGTTGTTTTTAGGGCCAAACTGCCTCTTTTTTTTTTTTATATTTTTTAATCTGTCAGAATAATTTTGGAATAATTACTTCCATGATGTCAAATCCTTTGTAATGCACAGTGGAGTTTGCTGCATGACATGTGACAAGCATTAAGGTTAAGCAAATGAGCTTGGCTAAATATCTGCTAATCAGCATGACTCACCAGCCTGATATACATTCACAAGTTTATAGCCTCTTTCTATAGATAATAAATGAGGGAAGGGAAGAACTGTCAGTCCTCAACCTTCCTTGTGCCAGAGCGCTGAATGGTTTCCTGAGCCTCATCTTTCAGACTGAAAGGTCAAAGATGCTTTCTGGTGAACAAGAAAGATTAGGGAAAAAGTTAACAATACACCGATGACTACTAGTAATAATTGTTGGTAATTATCGTTAGAAAGAGCACCCATCCTTGCTAGAGAACACAAAATTATCCCCCTCCCCAAACTGAACTATTTGTGAAGAATTATAAAAATTGGGTTAGACGGAACCTGAGATTCATCAGGCTTTGTGGGATTTGATACCTAAATGGTAAATGACTGAAATCTCATCCACCGCATGCATGCCAGTCTTGTATGGGACTCAGAAACAATTTAATAATGTTTTGAAGACAGTCCATGATTATTGTCTTGCACTGTAATTTGCATAGACATCTTATTTCCCTCAAGGTGCCACTGAATTCTGCCAGACAGCACACAGGTACGACCGTCTGTGTACTCAGGTCTTACTGCAGCACAGGATGGTTGCAAATAATCAGAAATTTGTTCAGACATCATGTTTCATTTCAAAGTACAAATTTAAGCCTGAAAACAAAGTTCTGTTGGTTCTTATTTTGGTATTCTAGTTTTGCTTTAACTGGTTCATCGGTTATGGCATACAGCAGTCAAAGCACACCAGCTTACCAGATCATCAGCCTTTCCTATGTTTTTGCAGGTAAGTACAGGTACGTTTTTTTCCTGAGAAGTTCTTTATTGTCCTACTCAACCCTTTGTCTTTCCTGGTTCCAAAGAGGACATTGTCTGTAAAAGAGATCGATAAGGTTTTGTTAAACCAAATTGAAAACAGAACAGAAATGTTAATATACAAACGATTAATATTTAACTGTTAATATATAAACTATTTATATTTCATTAGTCATTTCACCAAATGTGCAGATACGCACGTTTATTTAGCCAGGGAATTTTTAAACTGGGCTCTTTGTATTATGACATTTTCTTTGCTTTTGTTATATTTAAAAAAAAGTGAAATATTTTTCAACACTTCGTATGTCAACAAGTAAATAAGATTGATTGAACTTGTCAGCAGCCTCTTGCAAGTAAACATCCATTAAAATGAAGATATTTCGTACTGACACATTCCTTCACTTACTTTGTTTTCAAACATCATAGGCTCGCTGTGCATTGTTTCAAAGGGTACGGAGATTTTCTGGTTTGAAATGAATGGTGTCACTACATTTTGAATTTTCTTCATAGGTACAGTTGTCTTCTTCCCAGTCCCCCCATACAGTAAGACTGCTGGTCAGGCTTCCTCCTGCGCAAGCCCTGCAGCCCCTGTGCCACGGCGGGTAATGCATTCCCAGCTGCAACCTTCCCTTTACGCCCGGAGAACCCCCGTTGAGAAGAGCTCGCAGCTCGGAGCAGTAACCAGCACATGGGCGGAATGGTTAAGCTCCCGCGAGGGATAAAAAAGCGAGGGATGTTGCGATTCAGAAATCTTCTCTACCTGGATGGTCTTCCTAACCGTGCTAGAGAAATTGCGTGTCCTCAGCCGCCTTCCCCGAGACGGGCACGGGCTTTTCGCTACTGCAGGACTCTTGTCTGTCAGCGCGAAAGGCACTGGCCTCTTCAGAGCAAGAGTTATGGCTGGGCAGCCGGGCAGCTGCAGTAATTGCCATTTTCTCTTAGTCGGCTATTAAATTTGGCTGTTTATGAAAGCTGCGTTACTGGGGTTTGAAGGTCTCTTTTTTTTCCCCTATTCTTCTTTTCTATTTATTCAGACTCTCACTCAGAGAGTTTTCTAACTCCCTGATAAGTTCATGTTTCTTCATCCCCTTCCCTCTCTTTCTGCTTATTTGTGCCTACTGCCAGAGGCTGATGGCATAAAACTGCTTATGTTGTCATCTGAAGCGTAAGTGAGATATATAGCATACACTCTCTGAGTCAAAAAATCCAGGTTTTGCTCCACTGGGATCCTATACAGTGTTCAGATTCAATCTACTAGCTTGCCATATGGATAAGGCCTGCTTAAAGAGATACCATCTGTCTAGCTATATGCAGACATGTGTTCATACTTTCTATTTTAAGCGTTTTCTCCCAATTTTTACTGTTGTTTCTCTTTTGGCATCGAGTTGGTCACCTGCTCAGTTGTAGTAGGTTTTATGAATTAGTCAGACGCTGGGGGTGTTTTGCCAACAGTTCTGCTGCACGCTGATGGCAGAAGCCCTCCTCTGAAGGTGCAGCCAGCTACCACCCCCCCGTCTCCTAAGCACCCTG
>NW_010536837.1:65844-100414 GCF_000687285.1 Phaethon lepturus | reverse complement strand
CCCTGCGGCAGCCGGCGGCCACGGGTGCCTGGCCCCAGGGGACGGGGGCAGAGCGGAGGGAGAGGCGGCTGCTGCGTCCAGCCCCGGCAATGCCGGGAGGCCTTCCCACGCTGCGCCCCGGGCTGTCTCCGGGAGGTATGTCCCCACGGCCATGCTCTGCCCGCTGGCACCCACACACCTCAGACACTGGGACACCACGGGGCCAGGGTGACGACCAACTCTCCTGATTTAGGGGAGTCAGGAGGAGACCGGATTAGTGGTCTAGGTTCAGAATTCATGTTGCGTGAGCCAAAGTGAGTATTTTGTAGGTGGACAGGAAGGCAGCCTCTGTCTCCTATGGTTGTGAGGATTAATTTATTTTAAGAAATAAATTTACTTATTTATTCCCCCTTTTTTTACAAAATATATTAGAGGGTTATTTGTTAGGTGGTAAATTACTTTCAGATCACTGAAATGAATAATGTGAGTGTGAGTGATCCACAGCATGGATCAGTTCAGAGTCCTGAAGGCACAAGGCACACCTCTCGGCGTTGAGTTTTCCCCTGAGTGAAATCCTGGGCACACTGACATCTATTGTGAAACTACCAATGATTTCAAAAGGAGCCAGCATTTTACCTGCTATTGCATCAAAATAGGCAAATTACGTACTAGGCAAAATACTGGCCTCTTACTGTTGTAAAAGTATCATTTAACTCAGTTTCCACACGTCCCACGACAGATTTTCTATCATACTGCAGGCTCAGCAAGACTTCTTAGCAGGGTTTAGGACAAGCCTTTCATGCTTTTTCATGTTGTTATTTTTAGAGAATAGACTATGAACTGGGACATTTCATTTTCTCAGTCAGTCTTAGTGGAGGCAGTCAATGGAAGAATTGATGATCGTGACATAAATTCGAAGATAATTAAATGGTAAAGGACAGCATTTGGCTTGATAGACATGTTTCGCTGTCATCAGCAGAAAGACGAAAGACAGGATATCTATTGAAAAGAGCAAAAACTAGGTTGGAGGGACACAGATAAGAGCACTACAAGGATCTCCAGGAAAAAACACATACACTGAGCAAGAAAGGCAACTTGTTGAAAAAATTCCAGTTAGATTTCAAATAAAAATAAAAACACATGCATATTTGTTGTCTCTTAATAGCTGCATAGCCAAACCTAAAAATTTGGAAATTGCTTGAAAACTTCCATATTGCAATGACTTTTAAGTAGCCCAATTCTGAATGTGTTCAGATACTCCGAAGGACAACAATGTTACTAGAATAACAGTGGGTAAGAAACAGAATATCAATTGTCTTTTTAGGATGAACATGGGTTTGGTGATGGAGTAGCTGAGATCTTTTGGAACCTACATGGAACAGAAATAAAATATCTACAGGGAAGTTTAAATGTCAAAATGCACTTAAGATATTTTGAGAAAAAAGATGACTTTCCGACCCACCTAAACTCAGTGAAATCTTTAAGTGACCTATCAGCTTGAATATTACTAAAAGAAGAAAGCCAGCAAACTGTCCTTTATTTTGAATTTAAGGTGTTTGTGTTAATTTTTTTTTTGCTCAAAATGTTTGGATTTTACAACCATCAGTCTATAATTTTAAAATATTTTAAGGATTCAAATGATTCCTTAAAAATTCTAGGGTTTGGCTGTAATTTAAGGGGAAAAAATGAAAAATTGTGTGCAAGTGCATATATTGACTTTGTTTCCATCTCTTTGAACTATTGTGTTTGCAGTGTCTTCTTAAATCTTTCAAAAGCAGTTAAATCAGAGATATAGCACTTTGGTGTTCAGGTGTTTTGAGAAACACATCTCCTCATCTTTAAACAAAAAATTCCAAGATAGATCATTGATGTTGATAAAAAGCATAGAGACCTTGCGATTAACTCTGATGTGCAAAATGGTATCAAAACGTTACCACCAAATAAGATTGCTGTTTCATATTTCTGAGTAAAATGTAGCAAGCGACCAACAAATGTTATGCACAGCTCCATAAATTAAAACATGATAATTTTGCCTTGCTAGAATAATGATGGTGATGAGTGGACTTAAGTGCACGATTAAGAATCAATTTCCTTACACTTGAGAAGACTCAGGCAGGCACTTAAGCTTCCACCCAGTGGCAACTACTCCTGAAGTCATTTACAGTGCAGAGAAACCAGCCTGTGCACAAATTGGGTGACCACGTGCCCTGTTGCACCTCAACCTGGCACAGACATGTTCCCCTCAGCCAGTCGAGAGAGTGCTACCAGATCCTAGAGGACTCTAAATTCTGGTTTCAGGGACAGATCTGGCATTCTTATGATTTACCAGGCTGGAATTTTGTGAAGCACCTTTGGGGCACAGTTGACCTGTCTGCATATCTTCACTTCAGTGCAGTTATTCCATGTAGATACCTGGCTCATGATTATGTATCTGAAATATTTCAAAGAAATGAACACACTCCTAAAATGTTCTGAAATCTTACAGGTGGCAAAAAGACAATTCCCCAGACCACAGGGAGTTCACAGAGAAGACATGAATATATTTTAGTCAACCCCTGCTCCTGGATTTCCTGCTCTTTTGATACGCACTCACCTGTTGCCATGGTTTCCAGTGCCAGTTGTATCTTTGTGTCATATTTGTCTTTTTCAGATATATCCTTTTTATAACAGGATTCTGGCTCCTTGTTCTGGGCAGAGCTGTGGGGCCCAGAGAGTGTCTTGGACTCCTCCCCAGCCACGCTTAGCCAACAAAAGTTGGCCCTGACAAGTCTTTTGCGCACAACGGGGGCTATATTTTTAGTACTGTGGATGATGAAATACATTGCTGAAATGGCAAATTTCACATCAGTGTGAAGCAGAATGTAAAATTCATTAGCCCTTGCCAAAGATACACACTTTGCCTGGGTCCACCATGCTACTTCATTCCTTTGTGACAGAATCCATGAAAAAAAAAAGCATAGAGCAGAATGGCTTCTTTCTCCTTCTGAATCACTTCATCCTGTATCACTTCTTAAAAACTCACCATGAGTCAAACCATCCTTTTTGCATTAAGAATTGCCTGCATTTTCTTCACAGAGAATAAGGCAAGATGATTATCAAGATTTATTGGCAGAGAGATCTCAGCCTATGAATTTCTGCTCATCAGGAAGATCTCAGATTCCCTATAGTTATAAACACTTGGTGTAAGCAAGGTCAAAATCTAGCTGACTCCCTTTCCCAGTTCCTTTTGGAAACATCATTACACATTAGAAATTGGATTATAAGTCTCATAAATATGTTATTCACCTGCTGACAGGTAGCCTAGTCAGGGTTTGCTATATTGCATTAGGATATTACTAATTCAGGAATTAGTAATATATATGTATTATTATAATATATACAGAAATCTCACAGGCTAGAAACTCACAATATCATCAGGTAGTCTCCAGACATAATTTTTATCCTATTTTAAAAATATATGAAGGAAAGATTAAAATGAAATTTAAAATATTAAAAAATAACTATATGGAAGAAATAAAAGTCTTATAAAAAAACTAAACTGCTGATGATCCAGGTAATGTGCATTTCCACATTAATTTCCTGTTCAGGACATAGAATTCTAATGTCCATCTAAGGACAGGTTCATTCACAGCTTCAAATGGGCTGGTTTACACAGTCTAGGGGGTGAAATAACTACAAATAGACCAGGACTGTTAAAAAGAAAAGGGGGGAAAGAAAGTTGGAAAAAAAGAGGGGAGAGTCAGAATTTTCTGTGAAGACTACATCTTGTCAAATTTCACTAAAAAAAACCAAGGAAGTATTTTACGAAACAAGAGTTTGACATCAAACCTTCAGAAATGCCAATGCTGAGCAAGCACAAGTTAGTCAAAGCAATATGCAAGTGGGTACAGGTAATAATCCAAGAAGCATCAATAAATCTGATCTCATCTTTAGCAAAACCTGATCCTACTTTTAAGAGATGGTACAAATTTCTAAGAGACAATTCAATAACTGTACCTATCTGATATGAACACACTTAAAAGAAAACTGATTTCGTGCGTGCATGGTGATCTGCCGTGCAGCTGAAATTACTCGTTTACACGCAAAGATTGGAAAGCTCTAGGGGTGTGCCCAAAACTTTCTCTGAATTCATCACTGGAGTCAATGAGGAGGGCTGCAGTCTTCTGAACAAAGGGATGTGTGAATAAGCAGGAACAGAGAATAAAAAAGAGAAAAGAAAAGTCACACCATGCTCTGAATGCCTGTCAAAAACAGGCATTCTTCCAGGGCATGTTAACTTCTCTGGTGGAGTGGATATTTTTGATTGACAGGACTGAAATAAAAGGGCTGAAGTGCTGTTGATACTTTTTGCAGTAAAACATCTGTACTAATTTACATGTTTCCCTCTTTTTGTCAACAAGTTGGCAGGGTGTATGCGACGTGTCAGCTCTGTAATGACAGCACCACTTTAAACCGCAGTTGGAAGAGCCTAGTACGAACGCCTGGCTTTGCGAATAGGTATCTCTAACACGCAGAAATATAACCAGTCGTGAAGAGAAGCGGTGGGTACTGTGTGTCAAAATGATACTTCAGCCCTATAATATTCAATTTCTGGCTTTGTCCAGATATTAGCTGGCAAGCAGGCATATGCACAGTCTGAGTCATAAACTGCTGCACTCCAAGTAACAGAAATCCCGTTCCCGCAATGTTTTCAAGCAGGCTCTCCGTTCCCTGCCGCCTGGCTGGTTAATCATGGAAACAGCACACGCACCATATGCTTGCTGAGGCACTTCGGAATAGCTCTGTTGGTCCTGGCCCAAAACAAGGAGTGAAAAGCCATGGCAGAAATGTGAAAGAGCCACCAAAAAGCTTGTTTTGACTTCCATTTGATTTACCTGTGAAGCAAGCGATGGATCTGGGTCTTGTGTGGTCATCTTGCACATCCTTTTCGTTCTCCGTTTTACTCTACCCGACTGCCTGCAGAACTGCCTTCTGCTCCCAGGAGTATCCAGCTACAACTCGACCTAACCAGATGAATCCCAAGCTTGGAAAACTATGTTCTGAGATACCACTTGCAAGACCCCATTGTTAAGCCGCAGTCCCACACCCTCAATACCTCCACTGCACCGGCGAACACTCTCTGCAAGACATTGCTGTTCTCGGAACCACGTACCAGGGTTAAGACTTAAGAGGAAGGCAGAGCGAAGGGTTTTGCTCGTTCCCAGTGAGAAGAGGATGAGGGAACTCAATAGCAGTGCAGCCCTGCCGGTGTGGTGAGCGCAGCCCTGGCACAAAGTGGCATAGGGACAGCTGAATAGCGAGCACGAAGGGTGATGGCTGCTTTTGCCACGTAACCACAGTGACTACGGAGAAGGTGACTGCTGCGACACCAACCCAGAAGGCTACTGCATCTGTTTCCGAACAGAAAACCTTCTCCACCATCAACGGCAAAGAGGAGTTAAAGAAAAAGGTGGCCTGAGATAAACGGTCTGCCAGTCAGAATATTTCAGTCAGAATATTTTTCCTGGGTAAGTAGTATTCACACCCACAATGAGATGTTTTTAGTACGTGTCAGTATTGACAGCCTTTCATCTAGGGAAAAAAATTCTGTGATATAGAAAAGCCCGGTTTTAACATTTTTGAAAAACAATATTGAAAAGCTGTTTTAAAGTAAAAAATAATATAATCATAATTTCATGAAAAGGTGAAATTTTAAATGAAATGTTTTGTCTCCCCAAATCAAAACCAAACAATCCAGCTAATCTAGTACAGTTTTTGGAATGGTTGTTGCTCTTCTCCCACTTCGGAGAAAGTGAAACATTCAGAAAATTATAATTTTGAATGGAAAATACATTCCCAGTTCAATTATTCAACTTACAATGCAAATCTGATAGTCACTTGGGTTTGTGCATACATTAGCATAGGTTTGCACATATTCCACACGTATATCTGGAAATATTTTGATATTGCTAAAGCCATTTCATCTTCTGATAGACTATTCTGATCTTACCTCCTGAATTATCTGGGAAAAGGAAATATTAAGTCATTATCTTAATTTTCTCATTAGCTGTATCCTCCATGTATTAGATACCACATAAGGAATACCACATACCACACTAAGGAATTTTCCTTAGGGTCTCTTTTTTTCCTAGAAAAGGCACATGAAGTTATAATAATAGAGGGTAAATGTGCCTATGGTGGGTTAGCCTTGGCTAACACCCAAGCAGCCACCCAGCCACTCGCTCACTCCATCCTCTTAGTGAAATGGAGGAGAAAATAGGAAGAACAGGATCAAGAAAGGTCATTGGTCAAGATAAAGACAGGGAGATCACTCACTAATTACTGTCGCCAGCAAAACAGACTCAACTTGGGGAAAATTAACTTAATTTGTTCCCAACAAGAACAAAAATGTAATTCCTAATTCAGGTAATGGGAAACAAAAAGACAAACAGTAAAAAACATCTTTTCTTCCCCCTTTGTCACACTTTCCCTCTACCCTCCTCTCCCCTGCTGCAAGCAGCACAGGGCTGGCGTATTTTGGTCAGTACACTGCAGTTTCCTTATACTTTTCCTGGGCTCCAGGAAGCGCTTCCTCTGTGGGCCGCAGGGGATGTCTGCTGTGGTACCTGGAGAACCTCCTTCTCCTGCTTCTATGAGCTTAGCCTTCCCTCTGCTTTTTCTCATTGTTTTTGTTCCCTCCACCTCTCTCTAGCGTTCTGCTCTTCCTTCAATGTGGTTTCCCACAGGCACCAGCACCTTGGTTGATAGGCTCAACCATGTCCTGCCAGCAGGTCTGCTGGAGTTAGCTGGGAACAGCTGTGTCCAGCATGGGGTAGTCCCTGACATCTTCTCACAGAGGCCACCCTTGCAGCCCCCCTGGTACCAATACTTTGACACCAACACCTGATACAATGCCTCGTTTCAGTCTGAGCTGTCGTATTGGTGAGATTCGGGTCACTTCCACTATTTAGAAGTTTGTCTAAAGATGTTTTCCTCTATGATGAGGATAACATCTTCAGAGGACAATCCACCCCATCTTTCTGAAGTGCTTCAGGATGGCACAGTCTACCCTTTGTAGCTTCCTGTTTCTTGAGATTAAGTAACCACAGAGGTCACATCTTTTTTCAGTATTGGTTGAGAAGAGTCCCCTCCCTCATCAGAGCTGGTTGTCCAGGATCTCCGTCTCACTGGGAGAGAACATATGAAGAGTAGTTCTGGCCTCCAAATGTTGTAATAATCTCATTTCAGATGGGGGATTATCTTAATTTTTAGCCATCAAAAGCTCAGACACATAATGGAAGCTTGTCATCTGATCTCCTCTACAGTTGATGGAGTAGAGTCAGGCACCTTGAAGGACAATTCAACCTACTAATTTTAAACCTTTCTCTTTAGATGGAAGGCATCACCCTTCTTTCCCTTGTCTGTAGAGGGGATCTTGGTGACTGACATGGCTAAACACCTCTTCTACAGATATCTCATCCTTAACCTTCAAGACCATATGCTGAAATTAATGCACAGCTCTCTTTCTGTATCAGCCTTTGTAGTTGTACCTGAATGCTGTTATTACAGAAGAGTCTGACAGGCAAAGAAGAATTTAATAGAAAAAGTAAGAAGTATTTAATAGAAAAAAATTAGAAAAGGAAAGCCAGCTAAACAGCCTGCAGTCTGCAGGCTATAGACTCACAGCAAGCCATCCTGCCCTCCTGCAAGTCCCTGCCATCAGTCAAGAAATACAGATGAGAGCAGCCACTCTTCTCCCTCAAATCTGAGGTTTTGTGCTGAATGCAAAACCTCAGCCTGGAGAACCTGAATAATTTACAAATTGTAGCTCTGTGTTTCCTTAATCACTAATCCTTACACGTAACAGTTAAATACCTTTGGCAGCCTAGAATTTAGATATTCTATCATTCTCTTGCAGTCAGTTGAATATATGGTTGACTGGTGCTGGAATGATACACAATCCCTAAATAAAATTACTGATGTGTATCAGTGACAACAAGAGCACCTGGAAGACCTTTGTAGCAGATGCACTATTTGAAAAATGTAAAATCTATGGCTGAGGCTCCTTCTCCTCTATATATATTCTCATATATACATATTCTACTGTCATATTTAATAACCTGGAGTTTTGGTGAGGGAGGGTGTTAAATACTCCAAACCTTTCTTGTCAGTGAACGTTAAGGCCCTCTGTTGTGTTAGCCCAATACCTGATGACACAGCTTTCACAGTTTCAGAGACAAGTGTTGAGTTGCCCCAATTTCAATTACAGTTGATAATGATAAATGGCAATGCATTTGTTTCCAAATGCTCCATTCTTTCTGAAGAGATAAATTCACAAAGCCTGTCATCCCGACTGCTGCTGGGTTAACTTTCACTCTTTTCTGTATCTCAAGGCAAGTTCACATGAACTGGCTTTCAAGGTGTTTACTTACAATGCATCTTGAAAACTTCATTATTTTTTAGTAAAGTTCCTATTATTCCTATTAGGTTTAATACTATATTTTGTAACTTCTGCCTCTTATAATTAGCAAGAGCTATAATTTTCACAAGTCAAGTTGTATTGAATTTCTCTACACCGAAATATTCTCCCACCTGCAAGATGCCAGCAGTATTTTCTCTACGGTTCTATAAAAATTTCTCCCACTATGCGTCGGAGATAATCAAACATGTTTAAACTATCATAAGCTTTGACCACCTAGTGGCTCCAACTAATAAAGTTTTGATGTTTCTCCTGTGCTGTTATCCTAATCAAACACAAACAAGAATATTGGTCAGACTACTTTAAACAATAAAAAATGAAAACCACTTCAACAGGTGTGTAACTTCTACAGGTTTGTGCAATTTATCTCCTGCAGTTTATTCTCTGCACTCTCCTGTGGTTGTCACTGGCTGCCCCAAGTGGTGTAATTAGTGTTCCCTCATAGGTATCTGCTTTTGAAAAAAAAAAAACCACAGATCCTACCCTCGTTAAAAATACCTTCTATTCAGCTGCCAAAGAATGTGTCACTTCTCAAAATCTTGGCTTGCACATTTGTTTTTTTTCAGTTTACATAAAATACTGTTCCCCACAGAGATTGCCCAGGGTGGTTCCTGTGCCTTAGTGCACCGTGCCTGCTGGTGACCAGCAAGACTGTACAAATCATGGGTGGAAGCATAGTGACTGCTTTTTTCCCATCTGATTCTGTGTCTACCAGTGACCTGCAGGACTGTACAAATGAAGAATGGAAGCCCAGTGACTGGTTTTTTTCGCTTTTTTTTCCTGATGGCGTTCTTTCTCGATTCACTCCATGGTTTCAGTGAGATGCACAATCTCTTTTTATTTCTTATTATACAGCATTTCTGTGGGCTGATAAACAGATGCTGGATATTTTCTATGCCAAAGAAGATCATAGCAGTGATAGGGAGAGTGTAATTCTTACAAAATAAATGAGACATTATGTAAATAAAACACACACAGCCTCCAAGCTGCAAGGTGCTATCCAAAGAGGACAGCATCGCCCACAGCCTCATGTGCTGCTTAAAAAAACTCAGGGTTAAGTGTCAGTTTAGATGTGCATTTCAATTAGGGTTAATAGTTCCACAGTCTATGACTCATGCAAAAGCATTTGTTTGGGGGCGAGGCAAGACACATGTGAATTTTGCCTCCGAGAGAGATGTGTTTGGGGGGAGCATTTTGCACATGAGCCTGATGCTTAAACAAAATGACTTACAAATTCTCTGTGTGTTTGAATAACTCACCCAGCTAAAAGCTATTTTTCAAAGTGTTCTTCCAAAATACAATTAAAATAAGGCGTTAAAAACTATAGCTCTTCTTAGAAGATGAGGCATAAGAACCAGTATTTTTCCTTTGGACTTGCGTGTTGTTATGTGTTCTTTCTTAAATTCTTCAAGTTGCGTTTTTTTCTGTTGTTCTCACTGAATGGTTTTCTCATTCTCATGTAAGGATTTTACTTTGATGTGTGTAAACCCTCTGATTACTGTAGTTCAACAGTAAGCGATCAGGGAGGCAGAACTGCCCAAGACTGGGGCACCAGGGTAGGCAGCAATGCTCACCTCCCTTTGAAAATGGTTTTCTACTATGGCGATTAAAGGTGCCATGTAAGAATTTAGAGACAGATCCTGGAAACCCAGGTTAAGTGGTTAAATACATTTAGATATGTGGGTCTTTGTACTGTTTGTTAGGCGCCAACAACATGCACTGTTTTAGACATTGGAAGCATACTGAAGAAATCCCATACTCTGAAGGACTGGCAAGAGGAGATACCATCAGGAGGAAGTTCTGAGTGAGGACTTCTGAGTGTCAGGTGAGTAACAGCTGCAACAAAAGCCTTTATTTCCTTTCCTTTTCTGACTAACACAAACAAGTTGTCATGATGATGGAAGATTTAAATATACTTAACATTTTACAAACAAATGTGGTACCAATAGCCTTCAAAGGGAGTTGATATTTCTGTCATCTTCAAAGGAATCTAAGGCAAAATAGCATTCGTTTCTGAGTTACACAGAATGTAACCATGAAGTGTAGTAAAAATGAAAGTATGTGAGTAAGTGAAAGAGCACAGGGGTTGTCTAAGGAAGGAGATTACTGTTAAAGCAGTCATGAACTAGAAGCAAAAACAAGCTTGTGTTCAGCCTGATCTCAGGGCTGCTACCGATCAAAGAGGAGGCCAGAAGAAACCCTCACTCAATAGAAGAAGCCTGCAACAATTAATCAGCAGGCAAATCTTTTGTTATTGATGATGTTTTGGTGGAAACATGTTGGACAGAGACCTGAAAGAGCTTTCCAGATCGCTCTGCCCTGGTGTTGCAGATGATTTCATGGCTTTGTTTCCAGAAGGGCACTTTCATTGAGAGCAGGCAGCAAAGGGGCTGTTGTCATTTTCCCCTGGAAGAATGTAAGCCAGCCAAGTCATTTTGCTAAGGAAGTATTTGGATTTCTGCAAAACTCCCTTCTTTCCACCCAGCTGGAAAGCAGCTTTGCAGAAAAGCAGTTGGGGGTCCTGGTGGACATCAAACTGAACATGAGCCAGCAACATGTCCTTCCTGCAAAGGAGGTTAATGGTGTCCTGGGCTTCATTAGGAGGAGTGGTTGGCGCAGGTTGACAGAGGTGATCTTTCCCTTCTACTCAGTACTGGTGAGACCAAACCTGGAGTTCTGGGTACAGTTCTGGGCTCCTCAATACGTGAGAGACATGGAGCTACTGGAGAGAGTCCAGCAAAGGGCCACAAAGATGATTAAGGGACTGAAGAATCTCTCCTGTGAGGAAAGGCTCAGAGAGCATGGACTATTCATCCTGGACAAGAGAAGGCTCAGGGGGATCTTATCAACATAGATAAATACCTGAAGGAAGGGTGTAAAGAAGGCAGAGCCAGGCTTTTTCAGTGACACCAGAAGCAATGGGCACAAACTGAAACACAGGAGGTTCCCTCTGAACATCAGGAACACTTTTTACTGTGAGAACGACCAAGCACTGGCACAGGTTGCCCAGACAGGCTGTGGTGTGCCATCCTTGGAGATTTTCAAAAGTCATCTGGAGATGATCCTAGGCAGCCAGCTCTAAGTGGCCTTGCTTGAGCAGGGGATTTGACCAGATGCACTCCAGAGGGCCCTTCCAAACTCAACCATTCTGTGATTCTGTGAAAACATAAGGTAAAAAGTCTTCAAAGCACTGATTACTTCATTTTTTAAAAGAGGAAAGTTGTTTTCCATACAGCACTGGTAATTACATCTTGATTTTTACTTTCTGCACATAATCTCCACAGGACTTCAGCACAACATATCTGCCTCCTCCCTCCACCTGCACACAACACCTTCTGTTCAAGAACATAACACAACACTTAAACCACCCTGGAATGACAAACAACTGACAACTAAATAGCTTCACCCAAAACCCATCTACTTCATAATAGCACCACAGCAATTTTTTTGAGAATTAAAAATACCCTTTTCCTTAACAGTTTATGCAAAAAAAAAACCCAGAATTGTCTGACTGAAAGCCTCCAGTTTTCCATGGAAAGACAGGGGAAGCTAAGGGAGGTGGGTGTGACCATCTGAAGGAGTCAATCATTTTGGAAAGGATATAAAATACGGAGAAGTTTTGAAACACAAAGGAGAAGTTGGGCCCCAGGGCAACATTTAGGGCAGCATTTTTAGCATACAAGTCTGGGCTCTCGTACACTGGCTGCCTGGTGCTGCTACCTCAGCTCAAAGTAAAAAAAACCATACATAATTTTCTAGGTTGCTTGTAGAAGCACAGATGCATCAAAAGAAACTTTTAATCTGTTCTGATGTTCACTCCTCCTGGGAGAAGAAAGCACTTCATTCAGAGTTAGAAAATACAGCTGGAACCAAGTGGCTTCACTCTGCTGTTCTCCAGAACAATTACTATTGCAGCTTGTTAGACAGTGACCTTAATTTCGAGGAGAAGGAACAACAGTGTAAAAGATTCATGCAGCGCTGTATTGATCTGCCTTGCAAATTTGAATTTTCCTGCTCATCACTTCATTTACATTGCTGATGTCTGCTGGTGCCTTCATTCATTAATGCTCCATTACAGTTCTGTCCATCTTTATGGAAAATTGACACTACAGACTGGATTTAATTCACTCAGTGAAGACAGAAAAAAAGTCATAAATCCTTTATAAAAGACTTCTTCACACACTTCTAACTGTTGTAGCACTGCAAATAATTAATGCATGTGTCAGCTGAGGGACTTTTTTTATTGGATCTTAGTAAGAAACTTGCAATTCAAATAGATTCATGCGCATCAAATCACATACACAAATTTAACTCTCTCTCCCTTGGCATTCCAGTTTGGGTTTGTAAACTGGCACCAACAACCTGCTTCAGATGCTTCAGCAGTACTTGATTGCCTCCTTCCTTTCAATAAAAGTACTCAGCCTAAAGTTTTTAATACCATTAGACATCAAATTTTTTTACATTTACATTTTTTATTGTATTTTATCTACTTAAAACCACTTAAAATTAACCAACCAAAGACTTTTGGCAGTAGAATTTTAATGAGCAATATCAACTCCTTCCATGTCAAGTATTATTAAACTTATGGGTTATTTTATTTGGTTTTGAAAGCTTGGTTAGGTGGCAAGTTCATTTAACAACATTTTAAATCAAAGCACTTTATTTCAGTTAGACTTAATTACATTCAGGACAGCATATATAACATTATAGAGGGAAAAAGCTCAGACACAGCAATTAAATGACATTTCTTCATTAAATCAAAATAATTCCATGCCATTAGCTGTCAAAAGGAAAGATTTTCCCCATTTACTCTAGGGTCCTTTCTTCTGGTATAGTTAAAGAAACAAAGTGAGTTCGTATCTTGCTGTTACTACGTGAAGAAATGTAATTCTTAATATGGTCTGCCTGTAAAGAGGCGATGTAATTTTGTGCAAGGTTCTCTTTTTGGAAAGATATTTCTGACAATGATGCAAAATATAAAAAGACACCCTCCCAATCTAATCTAATCATATGGTTCCGAATGGCCACTCGCCAGGTAGTTGAACAGCAATGCAAACCATGTCAGCGTTCTGGTTTCAGTGCCTTATTTTGCCATGAGAAATATTTTGGTTTTTGAAGCGTTTATCCTCAGCATAGTTAGAGTCTGACAACACTGATGGTTACAGTAAGTATAGCCTTCCACTGATTAAAGCACCTACTGTGTCTGAACCAACAGTATGGAATTTGAGAGGTTTTTCTTTGGTTAAAACCTTTTGGTCAAGACAGCCATGTAGACCATTGTGGAGGTTCTCCAGCCAACACCATGGCCCCTCTCCCAGCACCAGACCAGACATGCATTTGTGGGCTGCCTGAACACAGGTATCTTCCATTACAGAGGCAGCATATTCTTGTTTTGAATGGGGCAAAACAAACACAAATCAGAAAAAAAAACCAAACATAGAAATTACCCATGAATTTTTAAGGCTTATTTAAATTATCAGGCACCCTGTGGGTCTATTCTCCTGCCCTGTATAAGGTTTAGGGAGTTCCAAGAATTTTGGTAGCCAACTTCAAAACTCAAACCTGGGGCATGAGTCTATTATCAACATTGCCCAAGATAAAAGTTTTGGGACCTCAAAGTGTTCAGGATTCGAAAGCTGTTGAAAGATGCAGGCACTTAAGCAGTAGGATGACATTTCAAGCCAGCTTACTGCCTTCTCCTACCACATCAGGTGTACTGAATAATCAGACAATTCTCTGCTAATGGGACTTTTTTTCTCACAGGTCTAACCATATTTGCAGGTAGCAGAAATCAGTAGCCTCCTGGAAAGAAGCCAGCTGGCCCCGGGAGCTGGAGGGAAGGTTTGATAGCAACCTATTCTAACTATCTAGTTAATTAAGTGAATGAAGAAAGATCACTGTAGATTATCCAACTCCACAGATTTTGGTGCAGAGAACAGTCATAGAATAAACAAAATAAAATTTTGCATTTTATTTAATTTAAAATCCTTTCAGACTTTAGCATTGCCATTCTACCTGACATTAGAAACCACTCTGCAGCAACTGTTCCACGGAGGTCACATTTTAATTACAGCAATGCATTTGATACCCACAGAGGAAAACATATAATAGTGTTTTATTAGCTGACATACAGTGTTAAATTCCACAGAAGAATCAATTCTGTATAAGAACAGGGCACAATGGCAAAATATCAATGGTCTGACACATCTCATCATGCAGACAGCAATGTGGTCCTTACACTGCACTGCAGCAAGAGATTTATTAATTAAAGTACAGAAATGTTACGTCTGCTGCAGATCATCTTTATTATCCTGTTTCTACAAATAACGTCCTACAGAGATTGCAGAATCAACCACTCCCATATCAGTATTATTAAGAATAATTATTGTTATTACTATTGCTATTACATTGATAAAGAATTCTACACACTTTTCAGGTCATTTTGATTTCTTTTTACAGAGGAACAGAAACCTCACAAGAGCTGACGATTGTGAAAAGCAATAAAATAAAAGGGTATTTTCTCAACGTATTCCCTTCAATTTTGCTGCTAAAATAAAAGTTTGAAATTGAGAACTCTTGAGTCATCAGGCATAAGGATGCCACTTCTTTGGTAGTATTCAGAAGCTTTCTTTTCAGTTTTGAAAACACAGGCTCTTACATATGAACAGTAGATTTCAGTAGAAAGCTGATTCTTTCCTGAGACTGTTGCATTTTTGCCTGCATAGACTTTGTTTCTCTTAACTATCTCAGTCTTTTTTATTTTATTTATTTTGAAGCAATTGTCCTTTCATCTTCAAGACTGGTGTCCTCTATGTTTGCTCAAAAGAAAAAAAGTAGGAGATCTGGTTAAGTTGCTCTTTCCTCAGTTAGACTGATCTTCTAGGATCCAAAATAAGCATTTGCATTTAGAAGCCCTACAGCCTGCAGCTTTACTTTAATCAAATGAGGGCTGCTCCTGCCATTTGTTTCCACACTAGAAACTGCTTTACTCTTCAAAAAATGCAGGAGTATTATTCTGTGCCATTCTGCAAGGGTGGCCTGCAGTCAATTCCCTTTCGTTCGTTAACAGAAGTTCTGTCATTCACTTGGGAATGCTCATTTCCAGCTTGTCATACAAATGAGCCAAGGGTGAAAAGAAAATAGTGGAAAAATTATAGTGCCATAACAGAAAATGATTATGCATGACCTGAAGAGATCAAAAATTATAGACCAAAACTGAAAAATCCTTTCAAAGTAGTTGCAATTAACTGAACTTAATTGCTGCATGTGAACACCAGACATCAGCCTTGTGTTAATAATATTGGCTTTCAGTTACCATCAGGAAGGGAATTTTAGCTTATTATTTTCATCAAATGGATGAATGGTGCAGATTAACCCTTTACATTTTGTTTTATGATATTAATATTGGTATTAAGATAACATCTGCATTTGCTTATTATATGCCATCTGTTCCTCTGCTTGAATACTGATAATCCTGGAGCACTATATGAATTCAAGGTGCTTCGGAACGAAGAAAAAAACAAACCCCCATTTGTTCTCAGTTTCAGCAGTCATTATGTCACTCAGAAAAAAAAATCATATTTATATAATTTGTGTTAGCCCTGCATTTAAAAATCGTGTACCTAAAGCCTGGTTTCTTACACCGCTCCCAGGACCTACACTATCAAGATGCCCTTGTACAACCCAATGACAACTTTCTCTCATGTGGTAGTACTACCAGTACAGAAGTGTTTTAAGTTAAAGGAGTAAGAAAGGAATTTGTATTTCTAAGAAAGAAGCTTTGATTATGAACATATGAAAAATATAATAGATATTAAATATCATGGATCAACACTGAGTGAATATGCATGCTAGAGTTAAAAACAGATTCAGTGATGGCTTTTGGAGTTGTTCCTCTAGAGGCTACTGCTGTGGTTGTCACTCATCTTGTTTCTGACAGATGAGGCATCTCAGAAACCTCTTGTATTGTTAGACATCTTTTTGATGATAGCAGTGAAGATAGATAGCTAACTTGGTGGAGAGCACTCTGGTTGGACACTTTGCCTCCAGAAAAGAGAAAGAAGATGGAAGCTTGCACCCTAGGGCAACGACACTCTTCCACGATGAACAAATACACAACGTGAGACAACCTGCTCAAATCAATTTTAGAGAAAGAAGGACTTACCTAGAAATGTTCTTCCACAATCTCAAGATTTTAGATCTCCTTGAAGAAAAGAGAAATTTCTGCAAAGTGTTTCAGAAGCATCTTCATAAATGGATCACACTGGAACTTAATGAACTTCATGAAAAATACATAAAACACTGCTGAGTTTTCCTGACTGGCATATAAAAAATGTAAGAAATGCTATATGACAGGAATCCAAACTTAAAATACTACTTGTAAGGAAACACACTTCACCTCACAATATAAAAAACACTGACATGTCATTAATTACTATTTATTACCATAAACATATAGGTAAATGTATAGACCCCCTCTCTTTGTTGCAGCATAATATCACGTCTTAATATTTTGAGTGTTTTCCAGTAACTCCTGCTTCTGTAATCAAAAAATAACCAAAATTTCAATTTTATCATCTAGCCTTCCTCGTTGCAAAGAAAACCAGGAAAATCCATGAATGCTTAAATAGCTAGGGAACAGTTAGAAATTAATACTTTTATTATTTTTGAGTCCTCATTTTTAAGACATCTTTAAAATGGCTGGGATTCTCATCAATGACTTCTGAATATCTGGCTGACTTAACCCCAAGGCTTAGACATACCTCCACGTAACAATAGACGACGATGATTTAAGATGTTATCGCTCTTCCCTGCCATATGTTTTATTCCAGCAGGACAGTAGGCAGTAGAAAAGATATATGATCAATCCTTCAGCAAAGTCAAACACCTCAGAGGACAGCTCAGGCCACCAGACTTTGCACAGAAATGATTGACAAGTGCTCGCATGGCCACAGACTGCGCTGCAGGCACAATAAGCGCCATCAGAGGGACAGGAACAAGCAGCTGCAGGGTGCAAGCGTCAGAAAGCACTGCTTCCCTTCGCTGTGTTGTTGCGGTCATAAGCCCGAAGAGAAGCATGAAAGCACGCACAGAAACAAAAGCAAGACGTCAGAATTTGCATGAGGTTTGCTTATCCTGGTGCTGACCTGCTCATCATTAGCTTGCTTAAGGGTATAGAAAACAATATTCAGAAGGCTGCTCATTTCTGAGAATAACGTGGTCATGTATGCTCCTCCAGCTAATGAGATTCCTCTTTAATGCTATATACTGTAGCATCATAACTACATGGTGGTAAACAAGTCAGCATCTCTGAATGCTAATAAAGGAAGCAGTGGAAATTTTAGCATCTGAACCTGTGCTGAGCAATTTCACTGCTCCAAGCTGCACTACTTCAGTGCTGGACTTCTGCTACCACAAAGGCATCTTTCTCTTCTTGTTCCAAACAATCATTGACAGCATGATTCAAAACAGTTTATTAGAAAACATTCAATACATCCTTAAGTATTTATATTGTCATTTTCAGTCAGCTTGGTAAGACTGATTTCCCAGTGCAGAGGAACAAGAGATATTTTGCTTCAAGAAGCTCTCCTTAGGAACTGAAACTAAGACACCAAAAGATGTGAAGACCTCATCCATGCAGATAGATTGACGTCCATGATCAAACAGTTGCCTATAGTGGGCATGGGAAACTCTTTGCCAATACCTGTGTCTTCAGCATCACTGCCATAAGCAGTCAGTGGCTGATTCTGTTTTGAAGTGTTTCCCACGATTGTAATGAACTGTAATGATGGTTGATAAGGTTGGACACCTAACTGTCACCATCTAAAAGTCAGGCATCTGGTCTAAGGTACACATTTCTGCTCTCTAAATTCAATAAAATGACATCTGAAAGCAGGTCATTCCATTTAGCTTAGACTCTTATCTTAGGGATGGCATCAATTGCCCACAGGAGGTGCATCTCTCTCTCCATTGCCTCTAAGGAAAGTCTTGATAAGTGGGCTAGACATTACACTTCCTTTCTCATTCTTCTAGTATTATTTAGTTCATGATTATGGATTGGTTTACTTGCTTGTTTTTCAATGTTCAAGTCTGATGACTTGCTTGGGTTTTTTTTTTTAAAGGAATATATTTATGGTGTCCTTTGGAAACTCACAGTTAAATTTTGCTGAAAATGAATATGATGTCCTTCAATAATGGGAAATACTTTCTCTAACAGATAGCTCTGAAATGTAACTTAACTGGCTGCTGAAAATACAGGGACTGAAAAATGGCTATAAATGGTTGAACATCACTGCTGTGTGAACACTATTATTATCTATGTATTATTATTATTTTGATTTTAGATCAAAGCTAAATAAAACTTACTAAGGGAATGAGGAAACAGGTGAAAGGAATGCTTAACTATAACAATCAGCTTAACAGTGAAATGAAAAGTATACAAAAATTAGGGTAAGAAAGTTCAAATTAAGAGCTGCAATCCCTCTCACATTCTATGACACAGAAGAACAGTTCTGCAACACTGTTGTGTTTCAAGAATCATAACTCAGTCATGAGAAACCTGCCCAAGTCTGACATAGGTTTAAAATGCAGACACATCATTTCACAGCATGACTTGAAACTTGGTAAACTGCAGAAGCAATCTGTCATGCTCCTGCTCATCATAGATGATTTTGCTGGGACTTCAATAAGCATGATGAATGCTTGAAGAGTTATGAAAGGGAAGATTTATTTTGTAGCCACTCCAATTTAGACTTGACTTAGTACATTCTCAAAACAAGTGTATTTTCACTAGGTTGCAAGTATAAGCTATACAAAAAACACTCCCAACTCCCTCCCCACCTTCTCTTCAGCCTCCATAAATGCTTCTTTCCACCAGAACAAACCTGTGATTTCCTCTCCCAGATAAATCGCTATAGCTTATGTATGTGTTTAGCAAAGCTGGCAAAAAGGCCAGAAGCTGGATAACAGCCTGGCATCAATGTATGCTATGCAAAAGGAGCTATGCAAAAGGGAGTATAAATAGAGAAGTACAAGGGAAGATCTTTGTCCACACCCTCTCTGCAATAAGGAGGCTGTGAGAAAGGAGCCCTGAAGACCCCAAGCGGAGAACAGCCCTGTGGCCAGAACAGTTGGCCAGCGCAGTGACCATCACAGTGACTATGGCTCTGCTTGCCCACAGCTCATGGGTGCTCCACCCTACAAACCTTAGGCCAGACAGCCTGTGGCTTGGCTTCTCTTCATGCTGAAACAGCTCTCAGTTGTGGAGAACGGTACCTAGTTGAAAACTGAGCACACAGTTGCAGTTTGGTGCAAGAGAACAAATTCTCCCCATCGGAATTTTACTGGACAGATAAGCTTGATGGAAAAATAATCTCCTGAAACACTAATATATCCATTACGTCTCTGTGCTCCCTAAACAGTGTAACCAAAATGTATAGAAATCCGCTATGACTCTTCACATGGTTTGTGACCTCTCCAACAGTGCTCTCTATGATGTGTGCTTGGAAACCAACAGCTGCTGTCGTATATAAAATAAAACTTGCTGAGTTTTTCAGAAGTTAAAAGTCATTCATCTAACTAAGTCTAGTTTTGTCTTTTTTGTTTTATAGATATGATTCCATCTTGAAAGATATAAGCTTTGAAAAGTTCACTTAATTGGTTTTCAACCAGATACCGTATATTTTCTTTTGAAATGCGCTGGCTTGTTGTGACTTGCCAATGAAATAATGTGTGATACTCCTCTTCACAACATAAAATTTTATCATGGACTGTTTATCATTACAGTCTGTCTTCTGCCTAATGGGACCCGGATGAGTGAGGTCTCCCCATCTAGACATGAAAAAAACGAGGTTTTTCTGTGACTTTGCTTCTTTAACTGGTCTCAATAGTCTTTCCGTGAAATTAGAAACTATAGATCTAGTACGAAGCTCAATTAGTCCAACTTCTTCCACTCGTAAAGAAATTCAAATAGCATTTAGTTTATGGTTTCCTAAATCAAATGGCTGCAGAAGTGATGCCATTATCTCAGGTATCCCCATGCTGACAGCTGGAAGTGTCCCCATGAAGACATCTGGACTCCTGGTAGCACTCTCACAAGGTAGCAGTTCTTTGCTCACCATTTTTTTTTTTTTTGGTAAGTTTGAATTTGACCTAGAATTAACTGGTACTAGGTCTTGTTTTTTCCTGAATTTTACATAAAAGTTTTCCTCATGATACCTTAAAGGAATTTATAAAGGAGACTAAATATGGAAAATTAAGACATAAACTACCTAGGTTGCATAACTGAGCAGACCCACATTTCCTGATCATACAAGATCTGGTTTACTAAACCCGAAAAACAGAGTTAGCAATGTTACAAATTACCACTCCCTGGCTGGAAATCCACATCTTTCACCTGAGTCACTGTGTCTGTCCATACTCTGCCCACAGCCCATTGCTATGCCTGATAAAACAGCTTAACTAGCTGGCACTGAGGATGGTCAGGGCCAGGGGAGTCATAACTTCCAGCTGAGGAGACAGCAGCCTGATTAAAAGCAGTAACTCCATGATTCGGGGCTTCTTGGTCTTCCCGTACTCTAGAGGCCCAATGGCTTCTGCATGCACCCAGAGTACCGCCTGCCCTGCGTGCTTCTGTCCCCAGTTCTGTCTTGGCATGGATAGCACAGTGCACCTCCAGCGCCCTGGCATTTTTCTTCTATTAACATTGCAAGTTCTGGTGCATGTTTTAGGTTCTAGGCAGCCTCTTGGGTAAGGAAAAATCCCCTCTCTTTTGTAGACAGGCTTTTATGGCAAGATTCAGCTCATAAATGCAGGTGTCTACATGTAAGTTTGGTGCCTTAGCTCCCAATCTAGCCAGTGAAGAAAAGACAGTGGAGCCCCGACTGCAGGTCACCTTTTCAGATGGATTTAACTGCTTCACTTTAGCCTTCTGGTGTCATCTGAGATGCCCTTGGGTACCTGCCTTGCCTCCAGCAGCCACTGCAGGAGACTTGAGGTCCCCTGTAGATCCTGTGACATATCTGACAGCCCCATGGAGATGTCTAGGTTCCTCAAAGGCATTGTAAATGACATCTGAATCATGCCCTTGGTTTCCTTTGGAGAGAACTGAACCATTCTCTAGGCTCCACTACCTGCTGACTAGCTCTCAATCAACTAGCGTGGGAGTCCCGGCACCCCGCTCATATGCAAATGCTGCACAAAACTCAGATTTCTTCTACCTTGTCCAACTCTCACTGCCCCGTTATCTTTACTGAGCCACATTCTAGGACTTTGTTTAATTTATTCTTCTACTCTGCTGCTAGCTGTCAATCAAATATGACTGTTTTATTTTAAAAGAAATTTCCAGCTCCTTGGAAATATTTCTTCCAAAGGTTAAGAGGATCTGTTAGAAGCTATTAGAAGCTGTGCCAATAGCTTTCTAAGACTTCACTTACAAAGTCTCCATGTTTTCTTCTCAGATAAAGGCTGTCCCTCCTGGTCTTTTGGTTCAAGAGGTCTACTTCTTCTGCTGAGCTGTAGAAGTCTGCTTTCCAAGCTTAATGTTTTTAATTCCCACCTTTTTCATATGAAAAGATCGAAAGCTTTGTAGTGTCTGTAAGAGGTTGGGGTTTTTGTTTCACACTCAATGAGTTTATGTGGCCCCTTTCCATCCTCTCTTCCTGGGTCAGAATGCTATTGCTTACACCAGTGTCTAAGTCTTTACTTGAAACACTGAAGGAAATGCAGCATGGGACCCGTATCACCATTTTTGCCCATCCTGACATGAAGGCTGAGCACCCTCTCAACAGAAAATTCTGTATGTGAAAAGAAAAGGACCAGAGTTTGGGTTCAGTACTAAAAGGCACTGCAAAGCTGCTCTTGTCCTCTTGTAAGAGGACCTCTACTACACTTTTTATGGGGGAAACAGGCACCTTTATCTCTGGAAGAGGCAACTCCGCTACTCCTAGGGCCACTTGTCTTGCTCCTGAGCTAAATTACAAAGTCTGGGGAGGAGCAAAGAAATTTTGTACTCAGAAGGAGATTTTAAAGTTAGCTAAGAAGCTAGCAGTGCTTGCTCTCCAGCATAAGCAAATCTCCCCTTTCCCTCTTGAATACCAGAAGTCCCCTGCTACCAATTCTGCTATTTCCAGGGGACAGACAGAGCACATTAAAACCACCTCTGTCACTCTGTAACAGGAAAGGAGTTCTACTGAGGGTTTTGGACAGAGGGAGATCTGAAGGGTCATAGGGGATCAGGGCACAGGCTGTTGTTACTACACCCCTGGTCTACGTCTCCTCACCTCCTCATGGAGCAGGGAGGGATTTTGAGAAATCCCTCTGGATGCGACTTGCAACCCATCATCTTTAAGCTCTTAAATGAGCATTCAGAAAGCCTCCACTATTTCATGTATTTTTTATAAGATGAGTGGGTTGGGTTTCTGGGAACAATGTAACTTCACTTAGAGGTCTTTGATTCCAGCATCAGCAGATATTCCTTTAAAATCATTGGACATACTCCTTGTGATTTTTGGACCTGTAACCTGCAGTATATTTTTGCATTCTTCCCTCACCAAAGAGACTGGTAAAATCTGACTCCATGGCTGGAGGTGGCAATGCAGAGTTTAACAGTGTGTTGCGTTTCCTGTGATATAACCTGTATGAGGCCTATCATTGTTCATAATTATTGCTTAACACAATTTACAAGAGAAATGACAGTAATCTACATTTCCTCTAAAACTATTATCAATCTGCTATAGCACTAAAATTCAGCTGCCCTCAAGAAATATTTCAATAGGAACCTCCATATATAATACATGTGTTCAATTCATTATTAATGCACTTCAATCTGAATCACAAATTCAACATGATGTCTGATTTTTTTCATAGTCATTCTATTCTGTGTCAGCTCTTATAACATGTTCATCACCATAACATCTAAGTAACAGACCCATAGAGCATTAAGCAATGGACTAAAAAATCGGTCACACACTGTTTAGCTTCTCAGCTTTGCCCCGGAGGTAGAAGTCTGGACCATGTGGAACATTCCGTTTTGATAGGGTTTTTATTTAGTTTGGTCTGGTGCATGGCTTCTTTTAACATATTTGTGTTGCACGTAGTCAAAGCAATGGCTCTTACCATCAGAGTATGTGATGGCCAGGTTAGTGATGTTCCTCAGTTCCTGCAAAATTAATTTCACAGTCTTGGCTCAGCCATCAAGAAAGGTCCATGCCCATGACAGACAAGCCTCACATTTGTGACAGAGAAAGATCCAGCTGTCACTTGGTCTCGATCCCAGCATGTCAGGGCATTTTGTAGATATTCTGGGCCCAGTTTCAAAATAAAGATTAAAGTCTAGCAATTAGCTACAAGTCCTATGACCTAATCCCATCTGCATGCTGATCTGCGGCAGTGGTACCCTGTGCAGGACTGGCTGGCTCCAGTGCAGGACTGATGGAGCAACAAGTCAACCACATGCTGCTCACAGCTTTTAGCCTTAGGTTACCCAACGGCCATGAGATACTGGGGCAAATCCACAGGTGAGGGATCCTGCAGTGATGACACAGTGTCCCAAATCTGATCATTCCATATACAACCCCAGGAAAGATACAGGGCATCATTACACCTTACCTGCATCCCTCTTTCAGACAGCGGAGCATCATCTCATGGGGACAAAGCAGCTGCTAGACTGCATCAGGCTAACACCAGTCCTCAAGTGTCTTCCATCAGGTGAGCAAGCATCAAACAATTTTGACGGGAAAGTTAAGCTTTCTCACCAGGCAAAACTGTTTCTAAAGCTCCTTGGGTCCCTTCCCAGCACTACCCATTTGCTCCCATGGAGAGGAGTTTTAATAACCCCGTTACCCCTGGTGAGGATAACGACTGTGCCACTGGGCACACAGACCCAGCAGGACCATTAAGCTCAGATCCACATGCTGATCACTGGGATTTGAACAAGCCTCTTTGGGAAGTGAGAAACAGGGGAAAATGAAGCCAGAAGCAACTGAGATGGCACGCACTGTCATTTCCCTTTGCAGAAATCTAAAGAGGAGTTACAGGGAAGTGTAGATTTTAGAAATGGTTAGCTGTTTCCAGGAGCACAGGCTATTTTGCTGTCGGTGTAAGTATTCCATTTATGACTGTCATCTGTTATCCAGCTCCTGTATGTTGTTCAAAAGGCACCCCTCAGTATACTTCCTCAGGCAGTCAGTAAAATGCTAAAACAGCCACAAGTCAAGTTATGATTTGTTACAAAAGCACAGACACTATGCGCTATGCATGAGCTGGAAGAAGTCCATAAGTACATCAGAGCATCCCTTTTGAAGTTCTTTGAGAACACGAATGGCAACTGTTTCCAGGAGCACAGGCTATTTTGCTGTCGGTGTAAGTATTCCATTTATGACTGTCATCTGTTATCCAGCTCCTGTATGTTGTTCAAAAGGCACCCCTCAGTATACTTCCTCAGGCAGTCAGTAAAATGCTAAAACAGCCACAAGTCAAGTTATGATTTGTTACAAAAGCACAGACACTATGCGCTATGCATGAGCTGGAAGAAGTCCATAAGTACATCAGAGCTTTTGAAGTTCTTTGAGAACATGAATGGCAAGCTAGCGATGCCATGATACTACCGAACAACTTTGCATCCAGCCATGGCACATGTGAGATTGCTTGACTTGAAAGGAACAAACTAGCCAAATTATCTTTTAAACTCCTGAAAAGAAAACAAATCCTTCATGTAAGTAAGCATTTCAGAAGTATGCAGCTGAGCCAAGTAATCATCATTCTGACACTCATAAAACTCATTTTAATAAAGACCTCAGTGCCTATTATAATATTAATGCAGCTACAAGAACAGGGGAACAGGCTGAGCCTAACATCTCTCAGCAAGTCAGAAGCAAACTTGGGAAGACAACACAAATACTTTGACTTGCAGGCTTCCCTTGCATCAGGCCACATCTCCCCTTCTAAAGACCAGTGTTACCACCTCCGCAGTATATCCTGGGGTGTTACAAAGCATGCTGCAAGTCCCAGAAACCTGCACCCTAAAAGCCTGAACCTGCAAACGAGATGCGTGTATCTATCTCTGCATGGGAGAGCCCACTGAAGGGCAGCCAGGTTGTACCTGCCTCCAGGACAGAAACCTCCCAGGACCGAGTCCTTGTCTGTGTAACCCAAGGTAATCTCACCTGAGGCAAGGCATCACAAACAGATACGAAGTCAAACTGAGAAGAGAGGAAAGAAGGAGAAAATGCTATCAGCAAGACGATAATATATTCTCTACTGCAGTAGACTGAGAAGGGGTATGCAGGAAGGCAGGTCTTGGTCAACAGATATTTGATAAATGCTAGAAAAAGTAAATTTTAAAAGACTGTGTTCCATGAACAGTGTTTAATTCAGAAGGGCACTCTGTACAAGGTGAAGAAAGCACACCAGCAGCTCTTAGCTGCTGTAAAAATGAAGTTTACAAGGGAAGAGATGGATCAGTGATCACAGCAGCAATTCCGAGACCCTATGAGTTTCCCTTATGCCTGTCTGTGAGTTACATGCTTTCCATGCCAGTGAATCCCTTGTGCCAGACAGCCAGACATTCCCCAAAATAGGCCAGCCTGCTGATCACTTCTTTTCTCTGAGCTGAATCTCTCTTCATGAAAGCCAGCTGTTACTCAGGTGTTTCTGTTAAATTTACAGTTCAGAGTGCTCTGAGGGTTTTAAAAATTTACCAGTGCTCCACCTGTGTGAAATAGCTCTGTGATATCCTAAGGAATTATATTGTAGTTTATAAATATTTGATTAATATGATTGCTAAAATATTACCTTATCAGCTTTTCTCTATGCTACACCCTCTCTATGCAAGGTCCTGCTGTGGAGAGCGTAATCTGGGGACAAGGAAGCTCAGGGAAGGCTGAGGGGATGAGCTCTCAAGGACATGGGTGACCCACTTCCACGTGCACGGAGACGTCTTGCTGTCCTCAGGATTTGACAAATGTGCCTCCATCCCCATGTCTGAAGCCACGAAGCCGTCGTTGCAGAACTGGGGAAGGGCCGCAACCTCCTGGCCGCCGATGCACCCGCGGCAGGGAAGGCGGCCGGCATGGCCGAGGCAGCTGTGCCGGCAGCTGTGAGGATTCACTGCTGCTGCCGGCAAATTAGACCCCTTTGGGGTTGGGCACCGCCAAGCGTTGTCTTGGAGGCTCTGGGTGTTAGGTGTAAGTGCGAGCGGTGGAGTGGGCAAGTCAGGTGAGTACCCAAGTCCTTTCATCCACTGAGCTAGAGGTGAGACCAGAAAAGGGAATGGAACACCCCAGAGCGGTGGGTTTTATAATCCACAGGTAAAGGTATGAGATTACCCAAGGAAAAATCTTGTTGGACAAAACAATACTTACAATTATGTTAATGAATAACCCAAAGATGTGCAGTCTCCAGAGCCATTAAACATTTAATTTGCTATTTCCAGGTTAATTTATGCTTGGGTTTTTTTTTTTTTTCTGTCTGATTATTAATAAGCAGAAGTGACAGTCGCCCTTGAAAGAGAGATCCAGATTGAAGCTGCCAGAATTTTCCTGAACTGATTAAACATTTCCAGCAGGTTTTTGTGAATGATCAGAAGGAGCTGAGTCACCTTATTGAAGAATTAGAAAAGGAAGCAATCTTTAAGCAATACCTCACAGAAATACCTCGCAAGTTCTTTATCTGCTCAAAGGGCATTATCTTGCCATCTAGATTTTGACCATAATGGTGATTCACCAAGACACTTAAAGACGTGTTTTAAGTGCATCTAAAGTCAATGGGTCTTGCATAAGTGCATCTATTCAAGTGTACCTAACCAGTCTGCTGGAAAGGGATAATTTCTTAGAATTGAAGATTTTAGATATTATCTCTGACATTCATCTGAGGGGTCTGCAATCATGACCAAGCATTTCTGGAAGAAACATGCACTGTGTAAAGGAATTACTTACACACTCAATCTCAGAAACAGTTTGCCTCAAGTCGGCCCTAGTTAAATGATGGACATGCCAAAATTTTAAGATAAAAGGAGAAGCAGACAACTTCCAGATGCCTTGGCTGTGAGTAACTGATGAACAACACAGGGTCAGGAGTGGACAAAGACAAAATCCTTAGTGGAAAAACATAGAGGTTAGAATTGCCCTAAAATATTAAGATCTCTGGTGCCTTCACTAGAGAGGGTGTTGCTCAGGTGAGGAAGGATGCCAAAGACTCTAAATAGAGAATGGAGCCTTTTGGGGCTGATGTTCTTGCCCAGATTGCCAGCATAAGAGAAATTACTAGGCAGAGGCTTTTGGCGGACTTGGGATGAAAATCCAAGCAAGAGCTCAAGAAGCTGAAGGAGTCCTGAAGTGTCATGACAGCAGAAGACAATGATGATGGCACAAGAAGTGATAGTAAGAGGCTGTAAAATTTATATCAGGTGCTGGAGGAAATGTAAACTCATTATGCCAGTGCCCTGAACGGGCTAATCAATGCATGCTGACTGATTTTATTAGATCTTGTGAGCGCGAGATAGACCCTTTAACACCAACACGTACTTTGTAGATATGCTCTACAATGAGAGAGATATAGAGACAGGGGAACTGGGCAACTCTCACAAGACTGTGAGTAAAACTGGAGATCAGCATCCTCCCAGGAACTTATACAGAGAATGAAGGCCTTTGCTGATCATATTAAAAATGCTGAGGCACTTTCTGGGAGACCAGGATTACCAGGAAATGACCAAAGCATTGCTGCTTCCAAAAGGTAGGACCAAGTCCTGCACTTCCAGACGGGTGCGAGTGGGAAGCCCAAGGGGGGCTGGGTGGTCACAGGCACCCATACTTCAAGTGCAGCAAACAAGGACCGGTACAAGACTCTGTCTGTACTGTCTGATGAAAAGTGTGCAGCAGCTCGGAAGAAAAGCGAGTGCAGCTAAGGATGAGGCCTGGCAGAAGGAAATTAAAGCAATTAGCACCCCCATTAAATGCTACCTTGGGCATGTTCTCAGCACCTTGTGTCAGTGAGAGGCAGAGCTCTCAGTAGTAGGAATTTTTAGATTTTTTTTTTGCTAGAAACAGAATGGTGCATCATTCCTAAGCGCTTACAGAAAAATGCATTTAAAAGGCTGTGTGAGGGTCGCTGCGAGACTGAAAAATTTCGTAGGAGAACCAGAGACATTTTAGATTGACCTTAGATGAACTGTGGCATTATGGAAAGTCTAAAGGTTTGTCACATGTGCCAAAATACAAGACAAGTCAAGTGAAACAGCCCATGCTGGTGTCACAGAAAAGGGAAAAACTTGCTGTCTATGGCAAATTAGGCATCGGTTTGTTTAACCTGGTGAAAAAAAAAAACTTCTTGTTTAGATATACTTTTAAAAACTAGCAGAATCTCCTTTCTAGATCTGCATGTATGCTGTCAGACATTTTACATGAGTCATCACTTATTTTTTAATGCATTTATTAGAGGCATACCCATAAGAGTTTTTTGGGTTTTCTTTAAACAAATATTTCTGTGATTGAATCTTACTGACACCTCAGTTTAATTTGAGTGAAAACCATCTTTGTGTAGACTATCACATGAATTCAATGCACTATTTCAATCATCACAAAAAGAACAAGCAAGCTGTTTGTTCAAAGATAGTGAATATTTACTGCACCACCCTTTGAAGCAAAATGCAAAGTTATGGCTGCACATGGCTGTAGAAAAATTAGCTTTAAATTGACATATAATAATGTTTATTCCAGAAATGCTATTCTACTGAGGGCCTGGACCAATGTAAGGAAAAATAACTTAGGATGTGATTTTTATAATCAATTACAGATTACCACAGACAGCAAAAACATGCATCACTCGCAGGCTCCATGGACTCCACACTCACAAGAAGCCACATTCAGATCCGTTTTCTTATGTTAGATAGTATTCCCAAATTATATTAATATGAACAGAGCAGGATCAACCTTACAAGAATAAGAATTGGTCCAGAGGTATGCCTAAGGTTTAATCCATTGACAATAAATACATTAAAAAATATATATCTATCAATTTTTTCCCCCAGATCCATTCCAGGAAATCATTTTCTGTATCTGTTCATATCCCCAAAAGCAGTAAGAAAGGCTAAACTTTCAAGCTGACTTTTTAGTCCTGAATTATTAGCTTTTCATTTATTCCTTTACTGTTTGCACTTTCAGAGCTGGACAAGTAATCTAGATTTTCTTTCATAGTTACATTTCTAAAACATTAATCTTTTCGGGGTCAGACTTTGGATGAGTAGGTTACAGTAAAACTTTGAGACTCAGCATGTCATTTTTCACTTGCATCTTTGCTTTTTTTTCCTGCTCCGCACAAAGATACATTCATACGTCAAAGATGCCCGCTCTTGGCACCCTGTATATTAACTGATGGCTTCTGATGTCTGCACGTGACAGCACTCACTCATGCTTTCTCCTGCAATTCTATTTTTCTTAATCTTCAGCTCCAGTCTTCTATTATAAGTAATAGATATTTACTTCATCTTGCATTAGTGCTCTTCATGTCTTTGCAATTTCAAAAGAAAATTTCACTGGGCCACTCTAGTTTGAAAATACGAAAGCAGCTGCCATTTTGATGCTATTTTGAGGAAAAGAACAAAAATATGCTTGAGGCCAATCTGCAGGCCAGTGTGCACTTTCATGTGAGTTTTCTGGAAAAGACACGTTTCTAAACTTACCTTGCTGCTGCTGAGGAATACGTGAAATATGGGCAAGAGCTCAAAGGCTGTGTATAAAGCAATAGGCAGGATTTGCAGCCGCTCAGTCTGATTCTGTCACAGCCGTTTACACCCTTCTTCCGGTGGCCAAGAGAGTTACAGTTGTATAAGGTCTCCATGCTGGGAGGCAGAGTGAGACATAAAAACACGTAAAATGAAGAAGGGTTATTGTCCTTGTACTTCTCCTCTTTATTTCTTAGTTGTTCCTCCTGCAATTCGACTTCGCTCTGACCATGAGTATGATGGCAACAATCCGGATCTTCTCACATCCACAGCTAGAGGCCAAAGAGGGAAGTGAACCACGGGCATCCCATGTCAAAGGCAAGGATGCTGTCTGGGTGGACCTTGGTCTGATGTATATTATACAGGTCCCCAAGCTTTGTAGTCAATGGGCCAGTGTCAGCTCTCCACACCGGTCATGAGCCACTAGGTTTTCTTTTCATCAAACTGTAATGAACTTTTAATGTATCCAATATGCATGAGATACACTGTTTATAAAGTTCTGAGAACAAGCTGCATGGAGGTTTGAGCAACATTGGCAGGAACACAAATCTTTCTCATCTTTTTCATAGATGGAGGGCTGGGGGGGTGTTTTGGTTTTTGGTTGGGGTTTTTTTTTTTTCACCAGTGTACATAGGCAGGTTTGTTGGCATCGCTCCATAATGTCCTGACTGGGGAACAGCCCCACATATGGCTGATTTGGGCTCTTTGTCCTGCCCTGCTGAGCATCCCCCTCGTCTTTCATCCCTCCTGTCAGTGTGTGATGGGCAAACACTGTGTGCTCTCATAGTGTTCAACCACTTTCACCAGCACATTTCAATTCTTTGGTTTTTTTTTTTTTTGAAACTGTGCTCCTAATCCTACATGGCAGGAAGAAATGTCTTTCCTGAAAAAGGCTGGCTATGATGTGAATAGAGGAACACACGAGACATTCAGTATTTGCGTCAGTTAGGAGTGCTTGAGTAGTGTTTATATCAGGTCGGGTTGTTGGAATATGACTACTGGGGCTCTTTGCAAAAATGTTTGTGTGTGTCATACATTTGCAGCAGAAGAGTGCTTCTCTCTGCAGCACTCATTGTCTACTCCAACTCAGGCTGTGCAGAGAGTTGGCACGACTAGCAGGAGCATGTTAACATCTGCACGGTTAAAATAGGACCTATGTATGGGGCACTGAGACCTTCTTCTTCAGAACAGCACGACTCCGAACCCATGAGTCGAAGCTACCATGTCGGAAACAGCTTGCCCAGATTCAGCGAATGTTTACAGACATTAACGACAGCTGAACGCAACCTCAGCGGAAAGGGCTAATACATCTGAAAATAACTTTGTTGAAATGGAAGTTCGATGGAGACTTGTTATGCAGCGTACTACTTTACTTTCAGCTTGCTATCATAGCTTGTTGAAAATAATTCATGCTAATACCACTTTATAATGGCTTTCACTAAGTGTCTGACACACAAGGGAGGAAAGCAAAAAGGTTGAGAACCCTTAACTCCGGACACGACCCACACAACAGAGTTGCTGCCATAGCCCCTTTCATTATTGACTGGTAATACAATATGTTACCACTTCTTTACATGCTAGCAGTTAAAAATTAGTGTTGGGGAAATCTGTACTTTTCTAGTGTATAGCAGTCTCTGTATTCCACACGAAAAAGACATATGTTTTGATATTGTCAAATATTAGAAGTAAAACTGAAATAGCTGTCTAGTTTTTATTTACATGGGAAAAAAAATAACTCGGTGAGATCAACATGACAAAAATACACCAATTATTTGGGATGGTTATTGAAAAGAGTTATTTTTGTTATTATTGTAGCTTGTTTAGAACCACTAAATAGGAATCTTTCTGATTAAAGACTAGGGAGATGAAAACTAAGGAAGTGCACTAATGGACATCCATTAGATTACATTAATTTTGCTTCTTTAAGTTATTTTTTTCTCAGATTTTTTTGTCAACATAATTTTTGGACAATCATTATCATAAACAGAGTTCCAAAGCTGCATGGTACTGCTTTGCAAGTATAGCTTTTCTTTGTTCTTGTTCTTTTTAGTCCAGGGGAAATAAAAAAAAAAAAAAAAAGTGCTGGTAAATTAATTTGTAATACAGGTCCACAGAGGAGGCTTCCAAAGGCAGAATGAGGTTGCCCAAATGAAGCCGGTGGCAGGTTGTGGAGTGCCCATATGCCAAGGGAATGGAGTCTGTGGGGATGCTGGCCAAAAGCTAAGATGTTGAGAGAGCACCTCGTGAGCCGCAAATGTCTTTCCCCAGAGGGAGGGGATGTCCCCTGCCACGGCTTTGCTGGCATGGGGCACTGAGCAGCCTAATTTGGTGGTGCCAGCTGCCAGGCAGGGTTGTGGCTTCCCTGTGCTTTCTGGGCAGCCGTGTATGAGGCGACAGAAACCCGCGGCGCACCGCACTACCCCAGAGAGCTCTAAAAATTCAGTGCTAAGCTCAGAAATGTGACGCTCATTTGCACACGCATCGCTCTCTGCACTCACACTCATAAGCGCTACTTGCTGCCTTGTCTGATGAGAGCTTCTTCACAGCAGCTGTGCTCGACGTGCATACAAGGAAGGGCTTTTTCCAACGATGTCTTACTCTCTTTCACCCACAAGGTCACTGCGAGCCTGGGAAGTGGACGAGCAATATTATCCTCCTTTTTTTTTAAGAAGGGAAAAAGAGAAGGAAATAGAGGCCCAGTCACGCAGCATTTAAGCTGAGACAATGCAACAATTTAATGGTTGGACTAACGGAGCTCTGCTTCTCACATCCAGAGCAGATCCATTCAATCTGCCAGATCCAGAAGCTTAAACCCTATTGATTTCAGTGAATCCTAATTACTAGGCTCTCGCCTTTTGTCCATTGCTCTGTGCTTTCTTTTTCCTCAGCTAAAGAACAGAACAGCTTGAAGTTTTCACCAGAGTGAGCTTGCGTGGCCCAGCAGCAGGGCAGAAGCTTGTAAGACCCGAGCACCCACCCTCACACCCGCTGCTATAGCCAGGCACCACCCTTCTCTGGGGAGTCGGGACTTCTGAAGCAAATGAAACATGAAGTCAAACACTGGTAGGAGACAGAGCTCCTGGTCTTCTTCCTTGTACATTTGACAAGAAGCTTGTTGGCCATAAAACACTGAGATCCACAGTGCAAACGAAAGGACAGAATTCCTCCCTTGTTTATTTTTTCTTTGAATCCTTTGAGGAGGGAGGTGGGTGCTTGTATTATTTGAGTATGCTTTTTAGCAGAAACCCATTTGAAGTTCTGTAAGGTATGTAATTCAGAAACACTGATGGCCTTGTAATCCTGATGAGGCTAAAGACCACGTGCAGCTGTGAAACTGTGAACTTTCAACTTCAGTTGCCACGCTTTTGACGTCTCCTTGAAACCGCCTCAAGTCGGTCTTGAAACAGAAAACGATGTTGCAAAAAAAGGTATTTCGTATGTAGAACCTAAATTGGATATTTAAGCCTGACTAATTGGAGGCAGAAACATCCAAGCAAACAAACAAGCCCTGCTATCACCTCAAACACAACCAAAAGGAGGTTCTGAGAGAACATGTAAAAGTGGAAAAACTCAAGGGTTGAGAAAAAGACATCTTAATAAATAAAATAAAAAACAACAACAACAACAAAAAAGCAAAATCAAGAAAAACAAGTGGTGCAAAGACCCCCAAAAAATTGCTCACCACCAGAAGACTGATGCCCAGCCAGCCTCCGAGCAACAGCAGCCCCAGCAATCTCTCCTCATTAGCTTTTTCTGCCGAGCACGACATCATAGAATCACAGAATCACTAAGGTTGGAAAGGACCATATGGTGTGGGATATCCCTTCAGTCAGCTGGGGTCAGCTGTCCCTGCTGTGTCCCCTCCCAGCTTCTTGTGCACCCCCGGACTGCTCGCTGGTGGGGCAGCGTGGGAAACAGAAAAGGCCTTGACCCTGTGTGAGCACTGCTCAGCAATAGGCAAAATATGGGTGTGTTATCAACACTGTGTTGGTCACAAATCCAAAACATAGCCCATACAAGCTGTTATGAAGAAAATTAACTCTACCCTAGCCAGCGGTTTCTCATTTTCCAGCTGCTGGGGATGCACAGGGGGAAAGACAGGTCAGAAAGGAAGGAGCTGGCGGCTGCATGACGGCCAGGAGAGGGGGGCCTCCCCATACCCAGGGTACCCAAGGAGTAAATCTTTCTCTGTGCCCCCATCCTGGGGGATGCTCTGTGCTTTCTCTTGGTCTGTAGAAGCCTGATCAAGCCCTAAAAGGGAAAACGTGGGGACTGGGGAGGAGCGAGGTGGAGCATTGTGGCAAAGGGCCCGATGCCGCTGGCTCTGAGCGGGAGGGGACATGCGGTGGCCGGTGATGCTGCACCCCTCCGGACTGCCCCTCACCTGCCCGGGGCTCTGGCGGCAGCTCTCCCCACTG
>NW_010536837.1:43326-65813 GCF_000687285.1 Phaethon lepturus | reverse complement strand
GGGGCCTGGGGGGCCGCCGCCCCCCCCGGCCCGGCCGCTGCCTGCCTCCTCGTGCAGCACAGCTCGCTCACCCCCCGTCCACGCCCACAGCCTGGGGGATGAGGACCAGCAGGATGCGGCCACTGAATCTAATTTGGACCACTCACAGCATGGTCCACGTCCAACAGGTCCCTCGGATCTTGGTGCAGGCAGGTCAGAGCGTGGACACAGGGACCGTCCAGTGCACATTTGTCCCCCATCCCAGCTCTCAGGGACAGGCATGACCCTCCAAGTCAATGGGCAAAAACACAAACTCCTTTTCTATCTCTGAAAAATAATACGTGGCGTTCTCACTTACGGCTGAGCTCCCAAAGGTGCACTCCTGCAGAGAGGTTTGGAGAAGATCTCCTGCCTCCCACTGCCTTGTACCACGCGGTACAATTTACAGTTTATACCGAGCACATGATGATACTGTAAAACACCGAGATGTGGCATTATTAAAACTTTTTTGTGATGATGCGACTTTCCTGTGAAGCCAGGGCGGCAGAGGGGGAAGGGGAGAGAGCCGCAAGGTGTTTGTCGCTGGCCGCACATCTCCGCTTCCCCGCCAGCAGCTCCAGGAGCGAAGCTCACCGCGCAGGAGAAACCACCCTCGATAAATCCTCAGGACAAGAGGACACGGGCCCGGCTGCAGCAGCGCTGCGGCTGTCGCACAACACTGCTTCTTGGGCAGACAGCAGTTCCAGCGGCTCACCAAAACCGCCGTCGGGGAGCGCACAGGCTGGTGCTAAGGTTCGAACGCCGTCACGCTTACCCCACGCACCGCCGCGGGGTCCTACACGAGGCGGCCGGCTGCAGGGGTGACATCAGATCCAGGACGCGAAAGGGTGTTGGCAACGCAGGTGTAACACCAGAGCTGTGCCCTGCCCCGGATGTCCACACTGCTCAGCAGGCTGGGCTGGGCTGGGCTGGGCTTTTTAGGGAGGCAGAGAATTACCTCCCAGTGCCGGCCATAGACGGGTGCTGGCACCTCTCAGCCCCGTGAGCGGACACGCTTATGGGCAGCCAGACAGCTGCAGTCCCAGCCCCTTCCTTTAGCCTAGACATGGAACCAACAGCCCCACTGAGGCAAAGCCACCCCACAAATCACCTCAGGGACCTGCTGCGAACTACAGACCATTAACCTGGAGCATCTCTGCCTATGTCTGCCCGCCCTGCCAGTCGTGTACAAAACATCTCACCTGAAAACTTGGGGAAGCACATGACACAGTTTGTCCAGTATTTTTAAATAGACACAGGCAATACAGGAGTCTCTGAATCAAAAATTTACCAGTTCCTGCCTAATGAGTCAAATACAGATAAGCGAAATAGGCTTCCCGGTAATAAGGACAGTAGAAGTCTAGAAATTATGCCCTGTTTGAAGGGTACTGAGGACTATGAATAAAACTTAATGGACAGCTTTTGTCTAGGACTAGAATATAAAAACTTTTCTGAAAGTAAATTCTTACAGTTACATTTGAGGGATGTTTATTCCCTGACATTAATTTAGCTAATGCACCTATTTTCATTGTATTTATCTTCAGGTCTGAAGGAAATTCAGTATTACAGTAAGCCTTAAAAAAGGGCAGAAAGAATCATGTCAGTATTTGTCATGATTTTTGATAAATTATGATAAATTCAGCACTCCAATCATTCTGCTCAGTACTATTATTTTGATTGGTAAATCAATAGTTCAGTGAATATTGTGGTTGGAAGATCTAATTTCTGAATTGGGTTTCTAAGCAATCATCTCTATCTGGTTTTTGGCATGTTCCTCCGCAGTGTCCCTGACACTGGTCATATTCCAGTTGCAAACTGCTCTTCATTGACAGCTGTGCTGCTTTTAGACAGCACTTTGTGATTCCAGAATTTAGTGTTCCCAACTGCGGTGGCCATACAAAAGGAGCTGCAGAGAATAGCAAATTCATTCCAAGCTGGGCTGGACCCAACTGTGTAAGGCAACATCTCCAACAAGTTTCAGTCAGCTTCATGAGGAGACACAGTCCGGTACTCCTCTACCCTTAAGGTCCAAATTCACTTACCTTTTCCCTTCCCAGCAGCTCTCAGGCAGGCTACAGCTGCGCTTTAATGAAGAGGCAGGCAAAGGAGGCATGTGGGCAAGTCCTGAATAGAGGATGGGCAGAGCTGAAGCTAGGAAAGCTGCAGATGGTGGAGAGCAGTGAAGGCATGTGCAAAGAAAACAAGGGGTGTAATCTACACAGTGGGTTCAGGAGACTGCAGAAGTGGAAAAAAGCAAACAAGTAACATGAACTCTGCTTAAAGCTCCTCAGATAGCCAAATGCTCTCCCAAGAAGTGTTTTTGGAGTATGCCCAGAGCTCACATGATAGGATGGCTGCAGTCAGAGATGTATTTCTTGCAACTAAAAAAGAGAAGAAAACTTGGGCTTCAGTGTGGGGACGTGTCAGTCCCACGTACATCTGAGTATGAGCCGCCTCCCAAACAGGCTCTGGTTGCACACTCCCTTCCTCTTCCGAGAAGAACGCAAGTGTCAAAAAAGCAATTTCTGGGGCAGTGGAGGGGAAATGTTCATGAAGCAACCTTGGCATCGCACGTCTGTGAGGGCAAGTAAAGCACTGGGAGTGGCAGGTACTGGAGCAGGGGCACGTTTCCTCTGCGCTGAGCCCTGGGCCAGGATGGAGATGCGTCCCGCTACTTCTTCTGTCAACAGGCACTCACAGAGGTCAATTTGACCCGTATTGAAAGAGATACTGAAGATATGGGTAAAATCACTTTCTGGAGGTGCTTGACCTATCTTCTTTCAGCCTGGAGAAAGTCACGTGGCTTGCTTGGAGTAGGAACCAGGCATGCACGGGACAGAGGTGTCACCACACACCCTGCGGGTGAGTTGGGTGCACAGGTGACAATTGCCTTCTCCTGCTCATTCCTGTTTTGGTGAGGAAGGTTGGACCTTCCAGCAGCAGCGTGAAGCCCCAGGCACTCGCAGCAGCGAGTAGAGGATGGAGAAAAGGGGCATGGGGCACAGATAAAAGCTGCGGCTGCATATCCTTATAGCTACTTGGAGTCAAACCAGAAACAGTGACCACCAAGATAAAGTACAGGCAATTAATTAATAATTATTATCATCATTATTTCAGCTGAAATATGTTTGAATACTAAGATGTTTGTGATAAATGTCCATGACATAAACCAGTTGCTTCCCAAGACCTAGTCTTGCTTAAGTAAGCCAAGGACAGTTTTGCCGTTCATTTCACACTGGGAACTTGTCCAGATAATGTCCTGTACTGAGAAAACTCTGCAATAATTACAGATGGACATATTAGGTTTGTGCATAAGTTCTTCTCTAACCTCAGTCCTAGTGCTGTTACGTTCTGTAATTGCTCTAGTATTCACAGATTTAAAGCAAACTTATCAAGGGTTAAGTAGAGGTTATAAACAGCAGTGACTAAATAAACTTGGTTGCTGTGATTTCCAATCAAAACTAAGAAGAGGAGTTTCAGAACTGGGAAGGTACTGGAAGTTACAGTCAATGTCAAGACACTGACATAGGGAAAGCTGCGTATTTTTATTTCTCTGTGGTCGCAGTTATGTGTGGCAGATTCCATAAGAGTCCAAGAAAACTGTGTCCTTCAGTGCTCCCTCTACCCCCATTTCCAGTGTTCCAGTTCAGAAGAAACCTGATTTTTCATGCTGGCAAAATGCAAAAAATACTACTAAACAGTGGCATCATTTCAAGACTTTCAGAGTGTCGAACACTGCATTGTACCAACAACATTCATAGGCATGAAGCAAATAAGATTTTCATAAAACCCTGGTGCTGCATTTAGTCACAAAGCAAGGCAATCCATGTAAGAAACTGAAAATCCATTCTATATTTAGCATCAGTCTAACAGGATAACGTGGCTACGGTTTACTATTCTTCAGATTGATGGAGTTTCGCGTTGTTTCACTGCAAAGGCCAGGCTTCTTAAGTCTGATCTTGCTGTTTTTGCAAATAAGTTGTCCTAAGGTCAAGGGAAACAACTTCCACTCTTCTTTTGGTAGTTCATTATCTTATGCAGGTCTAATACTGCTCTAAGGAGGCCAACACGAAATTGTGTTCCTTCCGCCTTTTAAAGAAAGGGTGCCTGTACCGTTCTGCAAGACTAAGATAGATTACAGTCATTTATTACAGCCTCAGTATTTCCCGAGCAATATCGTTTTCTTCCTTTTATAATTCATGTTTACAGTCCTATAGGAGTCACAACCATTCTATACAGAAAACACTTAACTTAAAATAGTACTCTCTGACTTGCCCTAACATCTTATCTTCAAATCCCATTTGAGGAGAAAACTGAGAGCTTCATGTGATAGTAAAATGCAGCGATGCTCTACCCAGCTGCAGAATATAAAAAGAACACATCCTGAAAGTTTCCGTATAGCCTAGCTGTGCCCCTGGCTTTAAAATGATCTCCAGTCTTCCACCTGCAAATAATACAGGAGATGTTAAATGAAATGCATAACATTTTGGTGCCAAATTTTCAAGAAGTGTCCACCTCCAATTTCTTTTTTTTTAAATATGCTAGAATATTGCCATCTGTGAATGTGAAGCTGGGAAAGTATGAATCTGAAATTTGTCAGCTGTTCATCAACATGCTCATGAGAAAAAAAATGCAAGCGGCAGAAGGCTGGGTTTTGGAGAGGAGGTTGCAGAGGGTGGGGGAAGCACATGTATTTTGCCAGAAGGCAATGAGAAGCTGCGTGTAGACCATGGCTCGGGGTGCTTCTGCAGGCGGTTCCATGGCTCTGGGAGCTCTGCACTGATCGCACCGGGCTGAAGTGCACCCCAGAGTTCCCGTGGAGCCGGCGTCTGGGGCCAGGAATCAGACACCTCTGCCATTTCATCTCCCAGGGATACTCAGTTAAGTAGGAGGGGAATGCTGGTAACGGCACACCAGCTAGGTACCCAACACTAAGATCTCAGTATTTGCTCATGAGCCAACTCTCAACTTTAAAAACCACCATTTTTAAATAACTTGTCTCCTTAGAAATGAAATAAATAACACGTATTTCCCAGGGGAGAACAACGTATTATAAAAATATTAGTATTTCTGATAGCTTTAGCCTGACAGAAACCTTTTCTTTTTTTTTCAATTTCTTCTCACTTGGTTAGTATTCAAAGGCTCTGTTATGGAATCGTTCAAGCCACTGTTTGTAATACAGCATATTAATATATTCATTTTCTCTTTCTAGTAGCAGTTTTCCATTCCAATTTCCTTTATCTGACTTCTACACGATTTATTCTGATGATAAAATGCCCTCCTCTTTCATACAGTTTAATTCATTCATGACTTTTAAAATTCGTATCTTCACATTAAAAATGCTGGCAAGTTTGCTCATGTCAGATTGGTCCCTTCCCCCTCTAGTTTTCCGTAACCTATCTGAACAGAGGCTTCCATACATTTTCTTCTCTTTTAACAGTTTTAATTTAATCCAGACCTTTTGTAAGAGAACTTTTAGCAACAATAATTGTTTCACACATGAAAAAGCCTGCTGACACTCAGCATGATATTAATTATAATTAGCTGCATGCTTCTTAGCAATTCTGGCACCAGTTCACAGCACGCACCTCTAACACTCATGACGCAGTGTCTCAACATTCACTGGAACAGCAATGTTTTCTCAGTGCTGAATGAGGCCCCACAAGAACAATAACTGTGTTCGAAGTCCAAAGGTCCTATAATCTGCTTATCTCCATAGTACATCACAGCTTTTGATCTCTGCACCAACCCTGCTGTTGTACTGGTTAATCTTTCAAAAAGATGCTCATTTTTGACATGTTGACTTTACAACTTTAAAAGGCGAACAAGCAACAGCTTTTGGTAAATTGTCTTAACGGATGCATTGCTTCTAAACTCATTACTTGTTTAACTCTATCTAGTTTTGACTTCTAACCCTCAGGTCTTACTTACACAAGGGTTAAATAAGCTTTTGGACTCTTAAAGCAGGCCCAGAAATTACCTCAACAGCCCCTTGGTGAGTATTTGATCCGCAGGATACCCATACTCACACAGCATCTTCCTGCTTGACCCAGAACTCCTTCCTCCAGGAGCAGTTTTGCTTCTGCAAGGCTGAAGGCCTCCGGGGGCTCGGGCAGATCTGCTCTGCATAAGCACATTGCACTGTGAGGACCCCCTTTACAAAAGATCATTGTACCTACTTATTTTTGTAAGAATGGCCAAAAGAGGAAGTGAATATAAATGTGCTGCCCATCCGTTATATAGTATCTGAGACACAAGAACTGCATTACCTTGAAGAGTGAAGTCTAGGTTCAAAGCCTTCCTCAGCCTGAGAAAGTTAAACTTTGGTGGCCTACCTGTCATGAAAATGCACTTTCACCCCTCCTTGGGCCCAGAAGCAAGGAAAGAACAGGAGGGGGCTAGTCTTTTAAGGGCTGTTGTTAAGCCAAGTCTCCTCTTAGAACAGTCAGATTTGCATTGTAGTCCCAAGACATGTGAATAAATGGACTCACATCAGCTTGTCCTCTAGGTTTGCTTTAAAAGAAAGCATTTAAACATGGGCTTTGTTCTCTAGGGGAAAAATAAGTATCTGCAATCAGGATATTCTGGACTCAAGGTCCTGTGTCAGTGGAGGTCCATCCAGGCTCCTTACCGTCCAGAGGTAGTTAGATGTCAGACACCACCTGGCTGTCAGTGTTTTCTGTAGTCTTGCCCAACACAACACACCACTTTGTCTGCATCCCATCTGGGGCTCCTCACCATCCCCATGGAGCACTGAGGAAAGCCGGACACCTCTTTCTGGGAGCTTGTGGGCAGACATCAAACCTCTGTGACTAGAGCTGGCTGTGAGCCTTGTCCTGGCTAACCACTACGCCTCTTCTTCATGTGGGTATTGCTCACAGGTCACTGTCCAGTCAACTTTTAACCTTTGGGCAAACTCAGTACACTGAGCTTTCGTGGTACGTCACAATAACACATTTTCAAAAACCTGAAAAGTTCTTGACCCTGTTTTCTGGAATATTTCTTACATTCCAGCACCTTTTCCAAAATACTGCAGTTAACAGCCTCTCAAGATCATGTGTGCAGCTGTACGAGCTCCCTCACCCCTCTCAGACACTCTGCTCACGTATTCAGGGATTTCACTGGTTGCCCCAAATACAGTATTGGATTAGGAGTTTTAAGCATCCACTTATCACCTCCTTTTTAGGTTGACTTCACACCAGGATGAAATAAAACTGCCTTGAGTCTTCTAATATCTAGCATAATTACAACCTTCGCATGAGGCATGGGGTCATTAACAAGAAAGAAGATTTTTAAATTGTTTTACAAGCCAGCTCATGCTAGTCTTTGAATTGGCTCCTCGTGTACCCCAGGAAACTGGTTTGAGAATTGGGATGGCCAGTGGCAGGCAGGGGACCGATACAGCTAAAGAAAGCGCATGAGCCACTTCAGAAGATACGTTCCAAGTTCCTCCCCAGGTCTTTTGCCTTTTATTCTCCAATTCAGGTATTACATTTCCACTGGTTTCCACCAGGATTGTGCATGCACCTTGACATGTTCACAGAAGTTCCACGATACAGAGTTTCACAACTGGGACAGGTCCCTACAATCGGGACACCAGGGTGACAAAACAGATTCTGGAGAATTTCCCACTGAATAGGATGGAGAGAACATAATTACCACATTGTAGCACTACAATGCCTCATAAACATAGAATAGACTAGGTCCATTTACCACAAAAATCACAGAAAGTAACTGATCAAAGAATATATCTTTTATGTAAAATATACATTTGTAGGATATAATTTTAATACAACTTTTATACTTACTGATGTTGGGTTTGCAACACTGAATTAAAAAAAAAAAAAAAAACAAAATAGTCTCGCTGCCAGAATTTTATTTCTCATAATACTTATAGTTTGAGGTAACAATGAAAGAAGACTGTGTGCTGTGAACAAAGTCAGTGATGTTTGTCTGCAGTCACACTTCTGTTATCAAAGTGAAAAGTAAACTTAAGCCTTGGCATGTACACTAGAATTCATACAAATATAGGTCATGGCAAACTGAGAAAGCAAGGACTTATGCAAACCTACTCTGTTCATATTTGTGACCTTTGCAAAATATACCATTATTATGACAGAAGTCAAGACAGATGTAGTTTACATCACTATCATTATTGTGTGTGTCTTTGTATGATCCACAGCACAACTTACTGCAGGAACCAGGAATAATACACATGGGGGTGTGGGTCATTGCATGGAGCCTTAGCAATGATGACTTGAATTCAGCTTTCCTTGATATAGATAAAAACTGATATTCCATGCACACACGTTTTATTTACAGCTGACTCATCAACAGTGACTAGTCACCCCTTCCTCTGGCAGCAGTAATTATAAGCAGTCTTCAATCTTCTTTAACAAGCTCTACTTCCCATGTAAAGTCTCAGTGACCTCCTCAAGGCGTGAGTTGTTTATCAGGGCCCATTCAGCAGCAGCAGTCTCTTTCCAGTACAGTCCTTGGTATGGCTAAATTCCATTGTCCCTTTTTCAGCAGTCAAAAATCCATGATAAATTCTGTACAACACTGTAGTTAATATAACAGCAGCACCAGATATTATATTAATTCCTTTGCTAAAAGCTGTTTGCAATTATCTCTCTATTGACAATATTTTACCAAAACTAAATCGATGTACATCTCTAAATATCAGAAATGTATACTTTGATAAATACATTATTGTACAAGAATTCTGACATGCAGGTCATGCTATTGGGCTAGGCTATATACAGAAGAACATGTTACATGGTCAACAATAAGTTATATTTCTTTTCCTAACAAAAAAAAAAGACAATCAGGGATTATTCAACAATCTCATGGATCTCTTAAGATTTGGGTTGTTACAGTCTTTCCCATGTAGTTCTAGAACTCTATGGTTTATAGTAATTTTTCCTCACCAGCCCAGAACATAAAATTTGCCATTGCATTTGTCCTGTTGCATAAACAGAGGTTAATATTGAATGAAAAAGCCACTAGAGGAGATACAGTTTCAAAACTAACGAATGTTGGTTGCTAGAAGGAAGGTTGATGCAATAGGCAACCGGTCAGTACTGTAAAGCCGCTACTAAATCCCACTCAAAAAATCTTCGGAGTGCTCACATGAGTTAGTCTAGACAATACTAACTTGCACTTGAAAAATATAAATATTTGTATCTATACACAAAAGTATAGTCCATATGAAAAAAAGTGAAAAGGAGAAAAATGTCCTTAGTTAACCTTAAAAGAGGGGGGGCATTTTAACAGTATCTCTGTGCTTTATGGAGACAGATGGAGAATACAGTAGACAGGTTGCAAAACAGACAGACAAACAACATATAGGACAAAGCACCTCAAAAAACATTGACTGAAGAAATTTTTGCAGCTCATGAGCCAGAGGTATAAGGCTGGTCAAAAATCCGACTTGAGAACTACTACCCTCTTACAGTGGTACAAAAAAGCCCCCAATAATCTTCTTGATTTTACTTGGTACTCAGCCTCTGAAAATGTTGAAGAACCCTGGAGCAGAGAAATGACTACAGTACCAAGCAGCACTTGCTAGCTTAAAATTGCAAGTCTGGATGGCGTTTACCTTTCTTGCATGTTTTGTGCCTTCCCCAAGCCATTAAGAAAGAGATCTGGCTTCTGCTTGCGTGTAACCAGTAATGACAACCTCTTTGCAGTTATCTGTGTGCAAACAACCGGAGACATTCAGAACTCTGATACAGCAATCCAGTACCAAAGTAAGTTAATCACAAAATAAAGCCATTTATAAACGAGTAGATCATTAAAAAAATAAAGGAAAAGGTTAAACAAAGAACAATCCCACATGCAGACCATCAGCAGGATGGTACAATGTGAGAACACACATCCAGAGCCCTCTGTGGTCTCCACGATCGGCAACACTGCTTGTCAGGTGATGGAGACAGGATGGTCCATGCAAATGAGCAGACCCAAGTCACATTGTGTGCAACCAAGACACGATTCCAGACATCTTCAGAATGGATTAGAGTCACAAGAAATGGAGGTTCAATGGAGTGACTGATAATTAGTTGGAAGCACGTTATTTTATGTACATCTCCCTGAAAATATGCTTATTTATTGAATATACTGGCCAACGGCATCCACTACCTGTCCTTTTTATTGCCATGGGAAAGTAGGACAATATAGTAGATAAAAGGAGAAGCGCTACCTTACATAATCTTTAGAAGCCAAGATAAAAATCTTCAGCTACCCAAGTGGCATTTCTTACTACTGACGCTTATATTATGCAGGAGTTATACCATACTTGTGGAGCCTATGGTTAATGCTACATTTGTTTCCCATATGTGGTAAACAATATTTGAGTTAATACTATGTAGTCGATTGATGCCATCTGGTTTACAAGATGGAAGGGATGGGAGACCGAGAGCGCCTTAGAGGACAAGGTGAGCTGTAGGGTGATGTTACTGGAGACAGTCGCAGAGCATTGCCTGTCAAGCCAGCTATGTTGTTTAAGCTTCGAGATTTTTCGTAGCCTTGTATGAGAAAATGCACAGACATCAGTTGAATTCAGCCAAAAAAATAGACAAAGACAAACAATACAATGTAATCCAAGGACCTATCTGGGACTCAGAGGGAATCTGCCTGCAAAAGAACTCAACGCTGAAAGACATTACTACCAAAATATATTAATAAATTAAATTATTTACAAATTAATGCAGCTATCTTTCCCAGAAAATTAAACAGACCATCACACAAGAGGTCTGACCTGCTCTTCCACATCCCATCTTGCACTCAGTGCCGCTCTGTTGGCTTCAGCAGGGTTGCACAGAGTGCAAGATAAAGGATCCCAACAGGGTTACTGGGTGAGCTATCTGGCTAAGCATAATCAAAAACCCATTAAGACAGACTTAGAGTTATAAAAACTCTGCAAAACCCAATTCCTAATAAAGGATGAGTTTTCTTTAAAAATAAATAAAATAAAAACCAGATAAAATTGCATACAGTATCTGTAAATCACTTCTGCAGAGGATTGAATGATACTATGGGAAAGAAGCTCCATCTTCAGAAATATTAACCCTAAGACTTTGTGTCTAGTATTAGAGTATAATAAGATAGCAGAGTTTGACATATATGCAAATGCCTCCTGATTGGCAAATTTAAAACATCGTATCTGTGCCGGTTCTCCAGCTGACTCAAATGAAATAAACTGTATTAACCACGTAAGTAAATAGTAAATAATTAATCATTAAATGAGGCAACCATATAATGCTTCACAATTTGGAGGGAACATTGCACTTGCAGAAATTTCTCTTTGCACACACTGTAAGCTCTAGCTACCTGCTTTTTGCTACATATAGATTGTTTTCACCATGTTGAAGCTATGCTGTAAAATGTTTGACAAGCATTGCTGTTCACTGCCTCACTTTTTTGATACTCAAATATTTTCAATAGCACCTGAATAATCCCACGTATGAAGAAAGGAATCAACCCATCGGTCTGGAGAGAGACAAAGGAAATACAGTGAATATGAAGACGAACAGGACCTCACTCCTCAAGTACGCATTTCAGTGGCACTACCTATTTCCTTGAAGACAAGTAGGTGCCTTCTTTCCTTGAAGACAAGCATTTGGCAGGTTAAGACACTCAGGTATAAACTACCTACATGGAAATACTGAGGCTTTTCCCACAGAAACTATAAAATGCCAATGACAAGACAGCTAAACATCACACAGGATGTCACCAGACATTTCTTTTCTTATTGAAACAGTTACTGGCTCAAATTCCAGATCTCCAGATAACAGACAGTTAACAGACAGCTGTTAGCAACTGCAAGAAAAATCGTATCTTAGTTTCTCCCCTAACGACAATTAACATATTTCTTACCTACTAAGAATTGCACACTGTAAAACTGTAGTCAAAGCAAATGTATAACCTCATGTCTGCTGCTAAACCTTTGTACAATGTTATCTCCAGATTGCAAAGGCATGCCGGTATGTGATGCTTCACAGACTTCTGATACATTTCAAAAACAGCCTTCAGTTTCTGAGTTTCTATCAGTATTTACACGGATTAGAAAGAATCATGTTTGAAAGGGGAATAGACAGGAAGCACAATGCTAGTATATATATTTAACTTCCCCTCTAAACATAAAGCTTACCAAAAAAAGCAAAACAATAAGGTAGCTTTTTTTTTTACAGAGAAACTAGGAAACTATTTTTAAAAAATATTTTTCCTGCTACTTTTCTAATGATAAAAGCAAAGAACTGATAAAGGAAGATGGCAAAGATGACAAAGAAAACAAGAACTCCTAAAAAATGAAAACCAGATACACAAGATGAATAGAGATAGAGGCATGATCCAAAACCAGCATTTTCCAGGTATTTCAGTAGGGGTTGGATCACCTCTGAATCAGTATCATCTTAGAGATGGAGATAAGGTGCTAATGCGAAGAAGCTCCGAATAAATGATCATTGAACACAACCAAGAACCAACCAAGGAACAAGTCAAACAAGAAAGATGTACCAAAAAAAAGAAAGGGAAAAAAAAAATGGAAAAGTAATAGACTTGATGTGTGAATTAAATTCAAGTATTCAAAACCATTTGGATGCTACTTGAAGATGTTTTCTGTCTATGAGCTAAGTCCTATACTCTGTATAAAATAAACTTCAAAGCCAGTGGCTAAAACATTTCAGCCAAGACTAAGGTTATCATCAGAGCCAGCCAAAGAGCACACTTCTCATTGAGAAACTGTCAGTTCTGAACTCAAGCCCCATTTTTCTAGTAAAAACTATGATTTTCTCTTGAATATAGATTCTGAAATGAAAATGCTCACGTGGTCTCAGTAAAAAATATGTTTTATTGTTATATGAATAAGTCTTTAGTAGCTAATGGGTAACTTCTTTTATTATTTCTGATCTGTTCCAATTATGGCTACTGCCAAGTGAACAGCACTCAAATGTTTATACTAACATTTCTAAAAGAAGACAAGAACCTTATCTTGCAAGATGCCATGGCAATCTGCCTTATTCAGGTGTTCTTGGCCTACTCAAAAGACTGGACCCTTACCACTGGAGATATTGTAAATAATCCTAGTTGTTGATAAGGCAGTGAGAGATATACATTCAGTGGAAAGCATTCTAAATCTGTGCAAAAACATGTTTGCAATGAAGTCCCATTTAATCTAAACATTATATATAGGAATACGTAAAACACAGGAGCATAGAGACCATCATACACCTTACAAATATGACATGCATCAACCTCAGGTTGCATACCTGCTTTCACAAGTACAACCTACTGAGCTCATGCTGTTGAAATGTAAAAAGAGCATTTGCAGAATAACCAGAGAGAAGTCCGTTAGTGCCTATGGCTGGCTAGGATAGCCATGTTTGCTGTACACAAAGCAAGTTAAAAAAAAAAAAAGGGGGTGGGGCAGAAAAGCCTCAGCCAAAAATGTTTGTCCAGCACCACATGGCTAGTGCAGGTGAACTCTGAGGTGAACAACTGCACATCAGCACTCAGGAATGCGAAAAATGTCGGAATGATACAATTTGCCAAGAAACCAAAGCAATTTTTATCTAAGGAAATAGCAAGATTACCACTGGCATTGCTGATTTGGGGTCTATGTTCTGAGGTTGGGTTTCCAGTCACAGCTAGCTGTGGCTAGGATAGCCCCACCATCAGTCTCCTGGGTGATACGTACAACAGCAGAAGGTTCTGCAAACTCTGCCTGGGGCACTCAATCCTACTGAACAGTGAGTAATCAGATTTGAAGAGGCTGAATAATTAGAAAGGCATTTTAGCACCCTGCAAGATCAAACATTTTTTATTGTAGTTGAATTCTGGTTGGGGTAGACGGTCACCTTTTAGCATCAGTGGTGTGCTGCAAAGAGGAAGCAATTTGTGGCACTATAAACCCAAACTTTTCTTTGAAAGAAATCTAAATAGCATCTCCTATGATATGCTTTGACGTGTTCAGAACAAAAATGTTGTATACTTCTGACATTTCAACCTCTTAAGTGTAATTTATTCAGCTGTAAGTTTCACTAAGTTCCTAACTGCAGACCAAAGTTATTAAATAACTACTTCGTCTTTTAGAATGACAAATGGTATTGAGTGATGAGTGGCTGGATGAGCAAGGTCTGAACTGCAGGCTTTTCCATTAAAGGTAACAGACAAGTGAAGACACAAGTGAAGTGAGTGTCCAACATCAAGCACATTTTGTGAAGACTAAAGGGGATGAGTGTTTCTAAAAGGAAAACAAGAAAAGAATGACTAGGGATAAAGAAAAAAGATACATTGTGAGTACAGTCTTTCCTCTGAGAGCATTGTGCACAACATTTTACTCTAAGCTTGCTTTTCACAAGCACATCGCTTAGCAACCTTTTATGATCTAATGAAAGAAGTCCATACCTTTCCTGATCCCTCCATCAGTAGCACACGTGTAATCACCTGTTGTCAGTAGGAAACATGTTCCCCCTCTTCTGTTTTTGTCTCTGGTACTAGAGCGTCTGATGGGAGGGAGCCTTTCACCAGGTGAGAGTGGCTGCTCACTTCCTGCACTGTCTTCACCTGATAACACTGGTTAAAGCACCATGCCCATTTACAGACAATAATGAATGAAGAAATGAGACATCACAAAGAGCTTATGCTGAATGCCGGATATTCCCATCACTCAAAAATCGTTATAAGGTAAATCATTAGAAGAAAACAAGATCGCAATTCACCATTAATCAGTACAAAATGGCAAAAAATAATATTTTTTTTATTCGAGAACAAATGACCTTTTGACTTTCCTGTTCTTCTTTTATATAAAGTTCAACTAAACTAACATGAAATAAGAAATAAGCAAATCAAGGCTCGGTTAGCTGGCTATAACGGACTGTAACTTTTCAGAGTACAGTCAGCCTTGGATATTTCAAACAAGTATTTACTCTTTTGGCTATCCTTTTTGCTGAACAAGAGGTCGTGTTAGTCATTTTTGCTTAGAATATGTTTTATAGCATATTTTAAAGACAATCCCTCCCCCAGAAGGGTTAAATTGTCAACATTTGGCACTAAAATCTGTTTAATAACACACTTCGCTTCCATTTCTGTACTTATAACACTTGCACTGCTGGTCGGCGTAAGTACCCACATTACTGCTGTCTTTGGTCTGTGTCGCTTATTTTGTCAAACAGCAGAACTCTTACCTCTCCTAATTTGGCACTCCCAAAGGACTCTCTCTTAAAATTATCTACTATTTCAGATTTGGGCCCCACTTCAAGAAAAAAAAATCTCTGCTGAGTACAGCACATAACAGGTAATGGCATGTCATTGACTTCAGCTTTACCTTTGCATTTAAACCTGTCTGTCCGAACTGGTAATGCAAAGGGCTATATTCAGCCTTGAAGTTTTGCACAGAATTCCTGGTGACTCTAACAGCCTTCTCTACCCGAAATAAAGCTACAGTGCACGATGTGAGCGGTGGCACTACTGAAGAGCAAGTTAACACTTTAAAATGCATCCTTTTTGCATATCTGCTTTCTCTCTAACTTCAAGGATTATAACACCTTGTAAATAAAGCTGCAGACACAGAAAAGTGTCTCTTTGCTCTGATCACACTGAGCCTCCTCCATTCCGGAATACCTTTAGTAGGACCTGATGGCATGAAAAAGCTGTTATCATTAACACTTTAAAGATGTTGTCTGAAAGTGGGTATCAGTCAAAGCACTGTAAAACTAACTATATTCCACCCTCAGTGCGAGTCCTTTCAAGGGTTTTCGTCCTCTTAAATATATTTAGGATGTTCAAAAAGCTGTGTTAACTTCGTGAATGCTCACTCAGAGACTGAAGCCGAGCTTCTTTGAACATAAATGCTATTCAGTAACAGAGCAACAGACCAAAGAAGACGGATATTGTTCAGAGACCGATTTTCCAGACTCTTCTTTTTAAAAAAATAAATTTCAATTATTGAATGACACCAGTCATGGGTGGTTTTGCTCTTATTATTGTTTAGCAGCTTTCCAACAGGAGTCTAATGACTGGTATGTGAGTTTTGTAATCAGATCGTGCTTAGCTTAAGAATAAATACATTCAAGAAACAAACAAAAATATCCTCGCGCTAAAAAATTTGTTTTAATTATACTGAGAGGTAAAATTTACTCTTTAATTTGAAGAGATATGGAATATGGGGCAGTGGCTTGGAGGGGCAGAGGCTGTCATTTGCTATGCATTATCACAGTGATTAGCACCAAATACTCCTTATAAATCATTTGGAACTCTAACAAATAAGGTAATAGAAATCATAAAAATCAACACTAATAACAATGATGTTGCTAGGGGCTGTCATTTTCATTTTTCCTGGTAAACTTTACATCAGCTATGCTATTATCATTCATTAATAGTAAATATCATGCAATGTCTCATCTAACACAGACAAAAAAGGTTCTTCTAGCCAGGGAAGCAGAATGCCAAATGGAAAAGAAAGATAGAAAGAGAATTTCTTCTTATTTCCTTTGAGTGCTGGGCTTTTGATGTAAAGCACCTGCTCCTTTTAAATGACTGCTCCTTTGTAGGATCTTGCTTAACAGGCCACGATGTGGCACAGGCAAAGCTGACACAAGAGACAGACACTGAGGCAAAACACCATGGAGTCCAACAGGGTGGGACACGGTGGCTGCTCAAATTGTCACAATCATGCAGAAAAACAAGAAACATCCATACGACGCAACAAACAACAGGCAAAAGAAAAGGTTGATATCATCAGCAGGAAAGCATTCTCAACAGAGCAAGCAAAACTGTATAGACCAGCTACATAGAGGTTTGGGAACATCACTATACCTATTTTGTCCTCTATGAGACTGACACACGCAAACACTGGAGGGGAGAAGGGTGGGAGCTACATCTTCTCCTGGCAGAAAGACTGGCTGCTTTCTGACCCTGACCAAACATACTGGTCTATAAAGTGCTTTCAGAGGACATGCATTTCCAGTGGGGTCCTACCTGATGATCTGTTGTGCTCCATCAGCTGGTTGTCCTTGCCCAGGCAGATGTCCCCCTGTGTGCTATTGCAGGCCATGTTCAAGTCAGTCTTGCAGAAGGTGGGCGAGCTGGCTTGAGGAGCAGGAGGGATGTGCTTCTTCCGTTTCCTCGGCAGTTTCTGCTTTGCCATGGCCAGGGAGTAGTACATCCCAAAATTGTTAACAATCACAGGCACGGGCATGGCTATGGTGAGCACCCCCGCCAGCGCACACAGGGCTCCCACCAGCATGCCTGACCAAGTCCGTGGATACATATCCCCATATCCCAGGGTGGTCATGGTGACTACAGCCCACCAGAAGCCAATAGGGATATTTTTGAACTGTGTGTGCTCACTTGCTGAGGGGTCATTAGGCTGGGCTCCCACCCGCTCTGCGTAGTAGATCATGGTGGCAAATATCAAAACACCGAGTGCCAGGAATATTATCAGCAGCAAAAATTCGTTGGTGCTGGCTCGCAGAGTGTGGCCCAGCACCCTGAGTCCCACAAAGTGCCGGGTCAGCTTGAAGATTCGCAGGATCCTCACAAACCTTACCACCCTGAGGAAACCAAGCACATCCTTAGCAGCTTTGGAGGAAAGCCCACTCAGGCCCACTTCTAGGTAAAAGGGCAGGATGGCCACAAAGTCAATGATATTCAAGAGGTTTTTGATGAATTCAAGTTTGTTGGGGGAAAAAACAACACGTACTAAAAATTCAAATGTAAACCACACCACGCAGACTCCTTCCACGTATGTCAGCGCAGGATCAGTCTCAATTTCATACTGTAGCACAGTTTCTGTCCCATTGACAACCTGCTCAGTTTTGTTTATAATAGTATTGAAAGCCTCATGCGTTTCCAGGCAAAAGGTTGTGATTGAAACTAGGATGAAGAACAAAGAGGCAAAGGCGATAAACTGAAACAGAAAGAGGGAAGAGAGACATCAGAACAACACAACTCTTCACATTAATACTAACAATGACAGTGATCATTATAAATCTTTTACTGATTCGTCCCCAAATGATTCACAAATTTGTATGTATAAAAATTTGTATCTAAGCCAGAGGAGAGCAGGAGACAGCTCACACATGTAGGCTAGGGGTCTGGGAGCAGGGAAAGTCTTGGTGATAGACACCATGACAGGCTGCAACTCATTCAGAAAGTGGCAAAAAATTCTTTAATCCAGTTGTCAACAGCCTCCATACACACCAATTGCAGCAAAATTTAAGGCTGTCCACCTCTCACATAGTGGAAAACTGGGCTGACCCTAATGGTCTTGAGATTATGGTTCAGGAATCCACATCTGCCCTGAAGGGCACCTCAGAGGGTCCTAGTAACAAACACCGTGTTTCCGTTGGATTGTCAATGATTCACAAACACAGGATATTTACTGATAGAAAATGCCTTCCATGTTACAGGTAGAGTTGGTTGCACAGCCTGTTTAGTTGGCAGTCATCCATCACTCATACTCTTAAGCAGGACTAAGAGTCAACCAACAGAACCTCTCTCACTGCCGTGGCAGAGCTTTGCCAGTGTGTTAGGATTCACAATCCTGCTATCAAAACTTGCAAATACAGGACAATCTGAACAAATGGGGAAATACAAATTCAATTCTAGTAGAGGCACATGGATAGATAAAATACAGTTAAATAACCTGGAGACAGCTCTCTCAGAGGATTGTTAAGGACTTACTTAAAAAACATTTACTGCCTGATATTCAACTCAGTCACGACAGTCAAGCATTGAAGAAAAGAGAATGTCCAGGACAGGATCTTACAAAAATTAACACTGAGCCAAATAGCTGGAAGAGGATATAAATTTTCTTATGCCCAGTATAACATGCCAAATGAAAAGTGTTTTGAGGGCAGTTGTTCCTTTGCTACAACGGTCAACTTAAGTGACAGTACTTTACCACCATGTTAGCATTCCAACAGCACTGGCATGGTGGATGAATAGACAATGTGTTTCAATGCCTCCCTGGGCCAGGGTTTATAACATGTTATCAATGTGCTTGTAATTCTGGATTTTCAGCTTAATAGACATTTTATAGCTGGTATTATCCTGGAAAAAAACTTTCTGAAGACGCAGATTTTTGAAGGCGTTAGGGGCCCAAAGAGAGAAAAAGATGCCTAAAGAGGCTTTTGGAAATATCTAGTGTCTATGTGCTTCCTTACGTATCTAACAGCTTGAAATCATACCATTGCATGATATCAAGAAAGAAACATTTCTTTCCAAATGGCAGCAAATGACTAACTCTTTTGGCTTTGGATCTTTATAATTTTAAACTGTCATTTGCTAATAAAACAAAAATATATCATAGGGATCTCAGAGCTTGAGCCAGGCTCTTCATCCTTTTTCATACTGTTTATTTTAGTAAATAAACTTAATGTATTCTATGTTTCCCTTAATACTACTTACAAATCACTCAGAGAATCACTCTTTTAATGTTAATCCCCAACCTGAAACTGAGTACCTTAAGGAAGCCCAGCAAGAAGAAAAAAAATTTCATATCTTCTACAACCAGCCTACTGGAAAAGGCAGCTTAGAGTCCAGGTCCCAGTGGCACACACAAGAGAAAATGTGGCAGCAAGATGCTGGCATGTTACCACACCAAAATCTTGAATCTCACTGAAAAAATCTGGTTACAAGGGAGACAGAACAGCAGCCATAAGCAAGAATCCCCCTGTTCCATCACTTTAATCCAGGCTGCAACATTGCAGGAAAACTGATTTTGTGTACTTTGGGTATCAATCACCAAATTTAATATCAGCACACAGATTTAGTATTGTGTGCCACAGGACTTCATCTGGGCTGGTACAACACTGAACAGTTGCATTTTCTAACACAAAACAATAGTTAGACAACAAAATGTTGTCTGTACAACCGGCAGAGAGAATTGCTTTTATTCTGAGAAACAAGTTTAAATTGCAATGCAGGTCTGGCAAATTTATTATATTCAGACTCACAAGATAGATCTATCTATCAAAAAACCCCATACATCTACCTATGTCAGACATTTGCAGCTTGTTTATGGCTTCCTTTCCTCAATCAATAAAAAAAAGTTATTACACCAGGCCCCTCAATTACAAATGCTCTAAATCTGTTATCTTTCAGAAACGACTGACTCAGGGACTGAACTGCACACTTACCATCCAGTCTGAACTTCTAGTCATGAGCTAAGCAAACCATCTTACACTGCCTGGCTGATTTTTACCAAACAGGCTTTTCCGCCTTTGCCTTAACTACAAAATCACTGCACGTTCATCGCTCATTTATTCCTGGCACCTGACACCAACGTACACGAAAAAGTCTCAGTCTTGTCTCAGACAACTGGAGTCAGCAAATACAAGCAGATTTATATAATCTAAGTGAATTAATCTCAGCAGATCTTTGCAAAATCTCTCCATAACATGTAGAGAGAATTTATCAGTCTCTAAGCCACTGGTGGGCTAAGAATGACCCTTGAAATGCTCCTGCTGCATCCTCCAGCATCCTTCAACACAGTGAAGGAGAGAAGAACCAAACAAATCTGTGGAGGTTGAGGATCACTGAAGCTAAACCAGCACTGCAGTTTACGATCTAGGTGGGAAGTTTTAATAGATAAAACATTGGGCAACCTCTTTAACAGCAACACTTTGGTGATTTCAGGCAACTGTGAACATTTTTGTCTGAAAAGAAGAGAAAATTACATTCAACCTGGCCAAACTAAAATTTACCAACAACTCAGATATAATAAGGATTAAATGTGCATTCAACAGTGCACTGAATCTAATAGTATGTAAATAATTAGCACCTGTTTCTGGGCTGCATTTCAGAAAGAGAGTCCATTTGGGTTCACATCCTTCCGAAAAAAATGCCAAATACCAAAGGATTAACTACAGGTAGAACTGCCTGACAAGCTATTTATTACTGTTTTGCTCAACACTGACACTGTGAAAGGCCACTGCGCACCTGGCACTCGGCACTTGGCAAAGCATATTGAAATTTTTAACCACGCATCTACATTCAACGGCACTTTATTAGCCCTAAAGGAAAATGACATTCAGTCATTTCCAAAATCCGCTGAGTATCCTACTCTGTTATGCCAAAGGCAATCATCTTTCAGAAGTTAGAACAAAGGCAAGAATAAAATACCAATCTGGTGACATTTCTTGATAATCCTGCAATTTCCATTCACAGCAATGTAAAACAATGAGATGCAGACATTTTGCCATGCACACAATTGCATATACATCACTGATTTTGAGCAAAGACACTCGTGCCTTTTATCTCTTGCTGCATTTTGTTTTAAACTGTAAATTCCTTGGATCAGGACATTCTGGAGAGACCTTGCACAGCACCTAGCATGATGAAACCTCATACATAAAGATGACCTACAATGCTATTGCAATACTCAGAGAGTTCAGAGAAAATGCAGGAAAATGCAATGTCCCACGCAAGAAGGAACATTTTATCAAAGAAAAATGTTTAGGAATTTACTTTACATTAACAAAGATTTTTCCTTAATATTATATTACATAATACTAGGCAATGTGTTGAAAAGACTCTAACAGTTTTTTCATAAACAGTTGTAACGATAGAAATGAAATTAAGTCATGTGCTATCCTCAATTTATGCTATCCTTCTTTTTCATCCTAATTCCATCTTCTCTCATTTTGAAGGTAATGAGCCTCTAAAAAACACATCCATTTTTGTTCATGTGGGCAAGCACTACATTTCAGACAAAGTCAGCACAGATGCAAACTCCCAGATTCTCTGGTGGATAGGACCAACCAAGTTCTCTTCCTCAGTCCTGTTCATGTCCACAATAATCGGGGTACCACACACAACTTTTGGGTGTTTTGTTTATGAAGCACTGTGGTGGGTTGACCTTGGCTAGATGTGGGTTGCCCCTGGCTGGATGCCAGGTGGCAAAAGCCACTCTATCACTCTCCTCCTCAGCTGGACAGGGGAGAGAAAATATAAGGAGAAGCTTGTGGGTCGAGAGAAGGACAGGGAAAGATCATTCAGCAATTACATCATGGGCAAAACAGACTCAACTTGGGGAAATAAGTTTATTGCAAATCAAAATCAGAGTTGGATAATGAGAATAAAACCAAAACTTAAATCACCTTCCCCACATCCCTCCCTTCTTACCGGGCTTAACTTTGCTCCCGATTTCTCTCCCTCCTCCCCGCAAGCGGTGCAGGGGGATGGGGAATGGGGGTTTTGGTCAGTTCATCACATGTTGTCTCTGCCGCTCCTTCCTCCTCAGGGGCAGGACTCCTCACACTCTGCCCCTGCTCCAGCGTGGGGTCCCTCCCATGGGAGACAGTCCTCCACTGACTTCTCCCACGTGAGTCCTTCCCATGGGCTGCAGTTCTTCACGAGCTGCTCCAGCCTGGGTCCCCCCACGGGTGCCGACCTTCAGGAACAGGCTGCTCCAGCCTGGGTCCCCTGCGGGGTCACAAGTCCTGCCAGCAACCCTGCTCCTGCCT